>NC_041393.1:404482854-404493240 GCF_002162155.2 Triticum dicoccoides
GACGTCCCCTCTCCTCTCCAGCTCCTCCCCCTCGCGCTCCCCAGCCATGGCCGACGCCACCGCCGCTGCTCCATCGCCGTAGCCGCGCTCCTCGCCGCCCGTGCGTCATCTCGTCGTGTCCAGGAGCTCCGCCGCCGTCCACTTCGTTGAGCTAACCGAGCCCCGCATGCTCGTGAGGCCCGAGTCCACCGCACCGACCTCGCCCGAGTTCACCGTCGCCGGAGATCCCTTTCAACGTCGTCGCCGCATCAGCTCGTCCCCGACCCCGCCGGTGGCCTCTACGGGTGCTCTGTGAGCCTAGCTACCTCTCCTACTCTTTCTCTCTCGCCCCCGAGCCGTGTAGCCACCGCACGAAGATCACCCGCATGCACCGCCGTGGATCTCGTCGCCGACGTGCTCCCGGCCATCCTCCGGCCACCTCTCGGTGTCCATCGCACTCACCATGCTGCGTTGGGTCCAACCGTGCACTCCCCGCACCTCACCGCACACCCTAGCCTCGAGTTCGTCCCCAACCGAACTCCGGTGGCCGCCTAGGTCGTCGCCAGCGCCAACTCCGGCCACCCCGACCCCAACTGACTCCACCAAGAGCCGCGGCTCGTCCTCAGCTCCACCCCGATGCCCTCCGCGACCCATTTGGTGGCCGGAACGGCCAAAACCACTTCCGCCGCCGCGTCGGGCTCGCCGGCGGCTAAACGCCGGTGCAGCCGTGTTGACTTTGACAACGGGTGGGCCCTGGTTGACTCTGTTGAGTCAATGACAGGTGGGGCCCCCTTCTGCTAATTATCCAGATTAGTTTAAACTAAATTAAATTAGTTAATTAGCCACTGACACCCTGGACCCACGCGTCAGGTTTGACCTGGATCGGGTCTGTTGACTTGCTGAGGTCAGCATGACCTCATGCTGATGCAGTAAAACTTTTCTGAAATTAAAATAAATCTAAAATGATTTATAAATTCCAGAAATTGTTGCAAACTTCAAAAATTCATATAAATTCAACCGTAGCTCCAAATCAAACAAGTTATATATGAAAAATGATCAGAAAAATCCAATCTATCCATCTGTACTGTTTTCATGCATGTTTAAACAAGTTAACTTGCTGTTTAGTGCAAAACATGATAAAGCACTATTTAAGATCACAAATGCGTTTGGAATTTGAATCTTTGGTTCAAATTGGCTCAAACCCATCTGGTCTTAGTTGCATTAGCCCAACACACTCATACTGCCATGTCTCATGCATGCATCATATTGTTGCATATTGTTTGGTGACATTGTGTATCAGTGTTCTTTGCGGCAGGTTCTGCCTCCGAGGAGTACCGTGATTACCCTAGCGAAGAACCGTATCCGTGCATCGATCCATCAGGCAAGCAACCAACCAGTTGATCATATCGATACAATCCCATGTTCTCGCTTCTGCTCTCTTTTACTGCATTAAGACAACGCGTTTCAAACTGCTGTGTGCTACGGTAGTTGAACCCATTTCCTCTGCATGACCTGTCATTGCCACAGTAACTAGATGAAACCCACTAGCATGTGTAGGAGTTGATTGAGCCATATGTATGTGTTGTTCCTACCTTGCTATGCCTGCTATGCTTAGAGTCGTGTCAGGTCTGGTTCATCTGGGTGATGGGCTAGAGTGAAATGATCATGCCGGTATTGAGAGTGATGTGGTGAACACGATTTGGTAAAGGTATCGATGAGAGGCCATGTAGGAGTACATGGTGGGTTGTTTCATTGAAGCCGACCTTAAGCATTGAGATCTGTATGTGTGATTTAAGAATCAGCTACTACCATGCATTGGGCCCGAAACCAATGGACCCTCTTGGCTTCTTATTCACCCTAGTTCTCTGTCCAGGAGTTGCAAGTAGTTTCTGGTGTTTGTAGCCTACTGGAGGCCGTGGACAGCGCTAACCGTAGGGGTGGGCTGTGATGCGGTAGGTACGTGGCACGGTGTACCGGATACCCGTTAGGTATCTCGGGAACCCTGTACACATCGTTCGAGGCCGTATAGGAAACCTCGGCCGGACTCCCTGCGGATGGAACCTGGATAGGCGATAAACCTGGATTGGAGACTTAGGTGATTAGGTAGGTCGTGGCCGACACCCACGTTGGGCTTCCGCTTGAAGGTTGCCGAGTACATGTCGTGTAAACGGCGGTAATTGGTGAGAGCGTGTATGAAGAAGTACACCCCTGCAGGGTTAACCTAATCTATTCGAATAGCCGCGTCCGTGGTGAAGGACTACTTGGTTGCCTATACAGTTCATAGACAAGTAAACTGGAAACTACTAAAAGCTTCAAGATAAGCGTGAGTGCCGAGGATGGCCCCTCCGTAGGAAGACGGAGGTGGATTCTCGGTAGTGTATTGAAGTGGTGAGTAGTGGACTCGTGTGCGCAAAAACCATTTCAAGTTGGTGTATCGTAGGATAGCTTAGCCAAAGGTCAAAGCTGGCTTGCTGCAATAACTCCACCAACCCTTCTTGATAATGTGCATGTATGTAGGATCTGACGTAAGTCTTGCTGGGTACCTTTGTACTCATGTTGCTATAATTTACATTTTACAGAAGACGCTGCAACCCCTTCTGATGGGTTCTTCGTAGACGTTGACATCGACGGGTAGACTAAGGCCCAGGTGGTAATCCTGAGCTTGTGAAGGTCCACGTAGTATAGCTAGGCTTTCCAAGCCTCTTTTATTTTACTAGTTGTCTGTACTCAGACAAGTTACTTCCGCTGTTGGGTTGTATGACGGTATGACTTGAATGTGGGTCGTGTGACCCGTACTTGTATGTATGTTATGTATGGCTCTCTGAGCCTTTAAATAAAGTACTTGTGTCGTAAAGTCATGTTGTGATGCCTTGTTGTATTTGCACATATCGAGCATATTGTGTGTATGATTGAAATGCTTGGTATGTGTGGGATCTGACTATCTAGTTGTTTATCTTTAGTAGCCTCTCTTACCGGGAAATGTCTCCTAGTGTTTCCATTGAGCCTTGGTAGCTTGCTACTGCTCCGGAACACTTAGGCTGGCCGGCATGTGTCCTTCTTCGTTCCTGTGTCTGTCCCTTCGGGGAAATGTCACGCATTGAGTACCGGAGCCCTGTTAGCCCGCTACAGCCCGGTTTACCGGAGTCCTGCTAGCCCAGTGCTACAGCCCGGACCCACTTGCTGATGACCGACACGTTTGATGCTGGGTCATGGATGCCTGTTCCTGTAAGTCTGTGCCACTTTGGGTTTATGACTAGTCATGTCAGCCCGGGCTCCTTATCATATGGATGCTAGCGACATCATCATATACGTGAGACAAAAGGCGCAAATGGTCCCGGGCAAAAGTAAGGCGACACCTGTGGGAATACCGTGCGTGAGGCCGCAAAGTGATATGAGGTGTTACAGGCTAGATCGATGTGACATTGAGTCGGGGTCCTGACATTTATAATCCATAGAGAAATTGGAATACAGTAGGTTTAACACCAATATAAATAAAGAATGAGTTCATTACAGTACCTTAAAGTAGTCTTTTCTTTTCTTTCTCTAACGGAGCTCACGAGATTTCTATTGAGTTTTGTGTTGTGAAGTTTTCAAGTTTTGGGTGAATTCTTTTGATGGATTATGGAACAAGGAGTGGCAAGAGCCTAAGCTTGGGGATGCCCATGGCACCCCCAAGATAATCCAAGGACACCAAAAAGTCAAAGCTTGGGGATGCCCCGGAAGGCATCCCCTCTTTCGTCTACTTCCATCGGTAATTTACTTGGAGCTATATTTTTATTCACCACATGATATGTGTTTTGCTTGGAGCGTCTTGTATTATTTGCGTCTTTGCTTGTTAGTTTACCACAATAATCCTTGCTGTACACACCTTTTGAGAGAGCCATTCATGAATTGGAATTTGATAGAATACTCTATGTGCTTCACTTATATCTTTTGAGCTTGATAGTTTTGCTCATAGTGCTTCACTTATATCTTTTGAGCGTGATAATTTTTACTCTAGTACTTCACTTAGATCTTTTAGAGAACGGTGGTGGATTTGTTTTAAAGAAACTATTGATCTCTCATGCTTCACTTAGATTATTTTGAGAGTCGTTAATAGCATGGTAATTTGCTTAATATTAATATACTTGGTGTTCAAGATATGTGAAACTTTCTTTGGAGTGAATTGAATACTAAGATTAGTTTGATGCTTGATAATTGTTTTGAGATATGGAGGTGATAATATCAAAGTGGTGCTAGTTGAGTAATTGTGAATTTGAGAAATTCTTGTGTTGAAGTTTGCAAATCTCGTAGCCTGCACGTATGGTTAAAGTTGTGTAACAAATTTGAAACACGAAGTGTACCTGGCTTGTGCATCCTTATGAGTGGCGGTCAGGGACGAGCGATGGTCTTTTCCTACCAATTTATCCCCCTAGGAGCATGCGTGTAGTACTTGATTTTTGATGACTTCTAAATTTTTGCAATAAGTATATGAGTTCTTTTGACTAATGTTGAGTCCATGGATTATACGCACTTTTACCTTTCCGCCTTTGCTAGCCTCTTCGGTACTGTGCATTGCCCTTTCTCACCTTGAGAATTGGTGCAAACTTCGCCGGTGCATCCAAACCCCGTGATACGAAACGCTCTATCACACATAAACCTCCTTACATCTTCCTCAAAACAGCCACCATACCTACCTATCATGGCATTTCCATAGCCATTCCGAGATATATTGCCATGCAACTTCCATCATCATCAGCATGACATACATTACTTTTGTCATATTGCCATTGCATGATCATGTAGTTGACATCATATTTGTGGCAAAGCCACCATGCATTATTTTTCATACATCTCACTCTTGATTCCTTGCACCATCCTGGTACACCGCCGGAGGCATTCATATAGAGTCATATCTTGTTCTAAGTTTTGAGTTGTAATCCTTATGTTGTAATCAATAGAAGTGTGATGATCATCATTGTTAGAGCATTGCCCAAAAAGAGAGAAGAAAGGCCAAAAAAAAAGAAAGGCCCAAAAAAAGGGCAATGCTACTATCTCTTTTTCCACACTTGTGCTTCAAAGTAGCACCTTGTTCTTCATGTAGTGAGTCTCATATATTGTGCTTCAAAGTAGCACCTTGTTCTTCATGTAGTGAGTCTCATAAGTTGTCTTTTTATACTAGTGGGAACTTTTCATTATAGAACTTGGCTTGTATATTCCTACGATGGGCTTCCTCAAATGCCCTAGGTCTTCATGAGCAAGCGATCTGGATGCACACCCACTAGTTTTCTTTTGTTGAGCATTCATAGCTCTAGTGCATCCATTGCATGGCAATCCCTACTCCTCATGTTGGCATCAATTGATGGGCATCTCCATAGCCCGTTGATTATCCTCGTCAATGTGAGACTTTCTCCTTTTTTGTCTTCTCCACACAATCCCCATCATCATATTCTATTCCACCCATAGTGCTATATCCATGGCTCACGCTTATATATTGCGTGAAGGTTGAAAAAGTTTGAGATTATTTAAGTATGAAACAATTACTTGGCTTGTCATCGGGGGTATAGAAGTTGGGAACATCTTTATGTGACGAAAATGAAGCATAGCCTAACTATATGATTATTGTAGGGATGAACTTTCTTTTGCCATGCTATTTTGAGAAGACATGATTGCTTTGATTAGTATGCTTGAAGTATTATTATTTTTTATGACAATATGAACTTTTGTCTTGAATCTTTCGGATCTGAATGTTCATGCCACAATTAAGAAGATTTACATTGAAATTATGCCAAAGTATCACTCCACATCAAAAATTCTTTTTTATCATTTACCTACTCGAGGACGAGCAGGAATTAAGCTTGGGGATGCCTGATACGTCTCCAACGTATCTATAATTTTTGATTGCTCCATGTTACTTTATCTACTGTTTTGGACTATATTGGGCTTTATTTTCCACTTTTATATTATTTTTGGGACTAACCTATTAACCGGAGGCCCAGCCCAGAATTGTTTTTTTTTCCTATTTCAGTGTTTCGAAGAAACGGAATATCAAACGGATTCCAAATGGAATGAAACCTCTGGGAACGTGATTTTCTCACCGAACATGATCTAGGAGACTTGGACCCTGCTCCGAGGAACAAAAGAGGCGGCCACGAGGGTGGGGGGCGCGCGCCCCTGCCTCGTGGCCCCCCTGTTGCTCCACCGACATACTCCATCCTCCTATATATACCTACGTATCCCCAAACAATCAGAACAGGAGCCAAAAACCTAATTCCACCGCCGCAACCTTTTGTATCCACGAGATCCCATCTTGGGGCCTGTTCCGGAGCTCCGCCGGAGGGGGCATCCACCATGGAGGGCTTCTACATCAACACCATAGCCCCTCCGATGAAGTGTGAGTAGTTTACTTCAGACCTTCGGGTCCACAGCTAGTAGCTAGATGGCTTCTTCTCTCTTTTTGGATCTCAATACAATGTTCTCCCCCTCTCTCATGGAGATCTATTCGAGGTAATATTCTTTTTGCGGTGTGTTTGTTGAGACCGATGAATTGTGGGTTTATGATCCAGCTTATCTATGAACAATATTTGAATCTTCTCTGAATTCTTTTATGTATGATTGAGTTATCTTTGCAAGTCTCTTCGAATTATCCTTTTGGTTTGGCCAACTAGATTGGTAGTTCTTGCAATGGGAGAAGTGCTTAGCTTTGGGTTCAATCTTGCGGTGTCCTTTCCCAATGACAGAAGGGGCGGCAAGGCACGTATTGTATTGTTGCCATCGAGGATAACAAGATGTTTTTTATCATATTGCATGAATTTATCCCTCTACAGCATGTCATCTTGCTTAAGGCGTTACTCTGTTTTTAACTTAATACTCTAGATGCATGTTGGATAGCGGTCGATGAGTGGAGTAATACTAGTAGATATAGAATCGTTTCGATCTACTTGTCTTGGACGTGATGCCTATATACATGATCATACCTAGATATACTCATAACTATGCTCAATTCTGTCAATTGCTCAACAATAATTTGTTCACCCACCGTAGAATATCTATGCTCTTGAGAGAAGCCACTAGTGAAACCTATGGCCCCCGGGTCTATTCTCATCATATCAATCTCCATTACTTTATTACTTGCTTTGTTCTTACTTTGCCTTTTACTTTTTGCTTTGCATCTCTATACCAAAAATACCATAAATATTATTTATCATCTCTATCAGATCTCACTCTCGTAAGTGACCGTGAAGGGATTGACAACCCCTAATCGCGTTAGTTGCGAGGAGCTATCGTTTTGTGTAGGTACGAGGGACTTGTGCGTGGTCTCCTACTAGATTGATACCTTGGTTCTCAAGAACCGAGGGAAATACTTACGCTAGTTTGCCGCATCATCCTCTCCTCTTCGGGGAAATCCAACGCAGTGTTCAAGAGGTAGCACAAACTCCAAACCTTCAAATGAAATTCTGTTTTGTATGCTCGAGCAGCTCATGTTTCAGCTAGGGCTGCCTATATCTTCCATGCTAGGTGGGTTATTCTCAAGAGGAGTGGACTCCGCTCCTCATGCACGAGAAAGGGCCGGTAACTGGGATGCCCAATACCATGATCCAAAAAGATCAAAGCAAATCAATATAATTAAACAAAACTCCCCCAGGGTTGTTGTTAGTTGGAGGCACTCGTTGTTTCGAGCAAGCCATGGATTGATGCTTGTTGGTGGTGGGGGTATAAACTTTTACCATTTTGTTTGGGAACTGCCTATAATGCATGTAGTATGGAAGATACAACCATCTCATAGTTGTTGCGTTGACAGTGAAAGTATGCCGCTCAAAATGTTATTCATCTCTATTTTAAAATCGAGCTCTGGCACCTCTACAAATCCTTGATTCCCTCTGTGAAGAGCCTATCTATTTACTTTTATGTTGAGTCATCATCTTCTTATTAAAAAGCACCCGCTTGAGAGCACACTGTCATTTGCATTCATTACTATTGGTTTATATTGGATATGACTTGACTGGATCTCTTTGACCATGAATTACAATGTTTAGTCAGTCCTTGATCTTTAAAGGTGCTCTACATTTATGTTTTGCGGTCTCAGAAAGGGCTAGCGTGATACCATTTTGTTGTATCATATTTTGATTGTTTTGAAAAAGTGTTGTCATCCGAGTTTTATTATTATGGCTCACTAGCTGATTATGCCATTGATATGAGTAATTGTGAGACCTGGGTGTTACTATGAGTATGACTAGTTCATAATACTTGCTGAAAACTTGAATGCTGGCTTTACATGTTTACAACAACAAGAGAAAATAGAGTTTGTAAAAGTTTTTCTTTATCACTTTCAGTTTATCAACTGAATTGCTTAAGGACAAGCAAAGGTTTAAGCTTGGGGGAGTTGATACGTCTCCAACGTATCTACTTTTCCAAACACTTTTGCCCTTGTTTTGGACTCTAACTTGCATGATTTGAATGAAACTAACCCGGACTGACGCTGTTTTCAGAAGAACTGCCATGATGTTGTTTTATGTGTAGAAAACAAAAGTTCTCGGAATGACCTAAAAATCCATGGAGGCAAGTTTTGGAAAATATAAAAAATACTAGCAAAAGAATCAAGACCAGAAGGCCCACACCCTGTCCACGAGGGTGGGGGCGCGCCCACCCCCCTGGGCGCGCCCCCCTGTCTCGTGGGCCCCCTAAGGCTCCACCGACCTCAACTCCAACTCCATATATTCCGTTTCGCGGAGAGAAAAATCAGAGAGAAAGTTTCATCGCGTTTTACGATACGAAGCCGCCGCCAAGCCCTAATCTCTCTCGGGAGGGCTGATCTGGAGTCCGTTCGGGGCTCCGGAGAGGGGATTCGTTGCTGTCATCACCATCAACCATCCTCCATCACCAATTTCATGATGCTCACCGCCGTGCGTGAGTAATTCCATCGTAGGCTTGCTGGACGGTGATGGGTTGGATGAGATTTACCATGTAATCAAGTTAGTTTTGTTAGGGTTTGATCCCTAGTATCCACTATGTTCTGAGATTGATGTTGCTATGACTTTGCTATGGTTAATGCTTGTCACTAGGGCCCGAGTGCCATGATTTCAGATCTGAATCTATTATGTTTTCATGAATATATGTGTGTTCTTGATCCTATCTTGCAAGTCTATAGTCACCTATTATGTGTTTTGATACGACAACCCCGAAGTGACAATAATCGAGATAATTCTCGGTGATGACCATAGTTTGAGGAGTTCATGTATTCACTATGTGCTAATGCTTTGTTCCGGTTCTCTATTAAAAGGAGGCCTTAATATCCCTTAGTTTCCGCTAGGACCCCGCTGCCACGGGAGGGTAGGACAAAAGATGTCATGCAAGTTCTTTTCCATAAGCACGTATGACTACATATGGAATACATGCCTACATTACATTGATGAACAGGATCTAGTTCTGTGTCACCCTATGTTATAGCTATTACATGAGGAATCGCATCCGACATAATTATCCATCACTGATCCAATGCCTACGAGCTTTTCACATCTTGTGTTTCGCTTATTTACTTTTCCGTTGCTACTGTTACAATTACCACAAAACTATTATCTTTACTTTTGCCACGGTTACCTTTATTATCATACTACTTTGCTACTAAATACCCTGCTACAGATACTAAGTTATCCAGGTGTGGTTGAATTGACAACTCAACTGCTAATATTCAATAATATTCTTTGGCTCCCCTTGTGTCGAATCAATAAATTTGGGTTGAATACTTTACCCTCAAAAGCTGTTGCGGTCCCCTACACTTGTGGGTTATCAACGATGTGTTCCATCGACACCTGGTCGTCCTTGCAGATCGGGGTGGTACATTGTACTTGTGACGCATCTCAGACATGGTGTTCAATCGACACCTCATCGTCCTTGCGGATTGGGATGGTACATTGTACTTGTGACGCAGCTCAGACGTGGTGTTCAGTCAGAACCTCTTCGTCCTTGCAGATCGGAATGGTACATTGTAATTGTGACGCAGCTCAGACGTGGTGTTCAGTCAACACCTCGTCGTCCTTGCGGACCGAGATGGTACATTGTACTTGTGACGCAGCTCAGACATGGTGTTCAGTCGACACCTCGTCGTCCTTGGGGATCGGGGTGGAGCGTACGTTGTATTTGTGGTGTAGCTCAAATAATATTTGTTACTCAGGCAAGTACGGGGTCGCACCTAAGCCCCGAGTGGGAGGATTGCTCTCCACTTGGAATGTTTTTAACTTAGGCGATTTCGGGGTCGCGGTTAAGCCCCCGAGTGGAAGGATTGCTCTCCACTCAGAATGTTTTTTTTAACTTAGGCGAGTACGGGGTCGCAGCTAAGCCCCCGAGTGGGAGGATTGCTCTCCACTTTAACTTAGGTGATTTCGGGGTTGCTGCTAAGCCTCCGAGTGGGAGGATTGCTCTCCACTCAGA
>NC_041393.1:404493570-404514962 GCF_002162155.2 Triticum dicoccoides
CTAAGTCTCCGAGTGGGAGGATTGCTCTCCACTCGTAATGTTTTTAACTTAGGCAATTTTGGGGTCGCTGCTAAGCCTCCGAGTGGGAGGATTGCTCTCCACTCGGAATGTTTTTTAACTTAGGTGAGTATGGGGTCGCAGCTAAGCCCCCGAGTGGGAGGATTGCTCTCCACTCGGAATGTTTTTACGTAGGTGATTTCGGGGTCGCAACTAAGCCCCAGAGTGGGAGGATTGCTCCCCACTCAGAGTGTTTTTTAACTTAGGCGAGTACGGGGTCGCAGCTAAGCCCCCGAGTGGGAGGATTGCTCTCAACTCAGAATGTTTTTTAACTTAGGTGAATCAGGTTCGCGGCTAAGCCACCCACTGGGGGATTTGGACACAAGTGATTACGGGAAATCAGTCATTAAGATACTGTAAAAATCTTGTCTTTGGAAAGCAAACTGAAGTACTCTTATTACAACTCGCCGGGTCAAGTGATTCTAGGTATAGAAAGGACGAAACAACTCTACGTTCCATGCGCGTGGCTCGTCCATGTTCTTGGCTATGTTGTAGATGTGGTACGCTTCATTGTGAAGCACCTTGGTGATGATGAAGGGACCTTCCCAGGCTGGAGCGAACTTGTGAGGTTGTTTCTGATCCACTCGGAGCACAAGGTCTCCTTCCTGAAATGCTCGACCTCTGACATTGCGAGCATGGAATCGACACAGATCTTGCTGATAGATGGTCGACCGAACCAAAGCCATCTCACGCTCTTACTCCAGGAGATCGACTGTGTCTTCGCGTGCTGGCTCAGCTTCAGCTTCTGAGAGCAGTTCCACTCAGGGAGCATTGTGCAGCAAGTCACTCGGAAGCACAGCCTCAGCGTCGTACACCAGGAAGAAAGGGGTTCGATCAGTCGACCAATTTGGTATTGTTCTCAGCCCCCATAGGACGGACGGCAATTCAGTCACCCAAGCTCCAGCATCATGCTTAAGGTCGCGCATCAGTCGAGGCTTTAACCCATGAAGGATCAAACCATTCGCCCTTTCTGCCTGTCCATTCGACTGCGGGTGTGCGATGGACGCATAGTTGACCCGAGTGCCTTGGGATGCGCAGAACGCCTTGAACTCATCAAAATCAAAGTTGGAGCCGTTATCTGCGGTAATGCTGTGAGGAACTCCATATCTGAATATCAACTCCTTGATGAAACTGATGGCAGTGCCTGCTCCAAGGTTTTTGATGGGCTTGGCTTCGATGCACTAGGTGATCTTGTCGACTGCTACAAGCAAATGGGTGAAACCACTCGTGCCGGTTTTGAAGGGTCCAACCATATCCAATCCCCAGACTGCAAATGGCCAGACAAGTGGAATAGTCTTCAGGGTAGACGCAGGCTTGTGGAACATGTTGGAGTAGAATTGGCCACCTGCGCACTTGTCAACTGTATCTTTTGCCATCTCATTTGCTCGAGGCCAATAGAATCCCGCTCGGTATGCTTTGGCCACAATGGTCCAAGAGGACGCATGGTGACCACAGGTCCCCGAGTGAATATCGTTTAGGATCATTCGACCTTCTTCTGGGGTGATGCAGCGTTGAGCCACTCCTGTGACACTTTCTTTGTAAAGTTGCCCTTTCATCACGGTGAAAAGCTTTCGATCGAAGAACTATCTGGCAAGCCTCATCTTCATCCTCTGGGAGCTCCTTCCTGAGAATGTACGCGATGTACGGTACTGTCCAATCAGGTGTGACCACGAAGACTTCCATGATCAAGTCAACCACGGCTGGAACCTCGATCTCAGTCGGGTCAGTTGAACTTATTGGTTGTGGGGGCTCTTTCTTGAAGGGATCTTCTTGCACTGACGGGGTATGGAGGTGCTCCAAGAACACATTGCTGGGGATAGGCTTCCTAATGGAACCTATCTTCGTCAGATCATCTGCAGCTTGATTCTTGATTTGTGGTATGTGATGGAGCTCTAACCCCTCAAACTTCTTCTCTAGCTTTCTCACTGCATTGCAATAACCAGTCATTGTGGGACTCCTGACGTCCCATTCCTTCATTACATGGTTAACCACTAAGTCTGAGTCACCATATACAATCAAGTGGCGGACGCCGAGTGAAATGGCCATATGCAACTCATACAATAATGCCTCATACTCAGCTTCATTGTTTGCAGAATCAAAGTGAATCTGGAGGACATAACTGAGCTTGTCTCCTCATGGGGACACTAAGACCACTCCTGCACCAGAGCCATTCAACATCTTGGATCCATCAAAGAACATTGTCCAATGTTCCGACTGAATTTGAGTCAGATGTTGTTGTTCTGTCCACTCTGACCATGAAGAAGGTTGCACACACTCATTGAGGGAGGTGCTTCATGGCCACCTCATCGCTGCCACCACCAATGTGCACAGCCACGTGGTAGTCTTCAAGCCAAGTGTCGGGATTCGATTCTCCTATGAACTTACTGACGCCAGTGGCTAATCTGAAGTTATGAGGGATCTCAGCGGCTCTGATGGCTCTTCCGAAACACTCTGGGCCTGAAACATAGACTCTGCTTCCACTGGACCTGTCTCTATCTAGCCCTTCTCTGTATGCTCTGTTTTGGTCGACTAAACCCTGCACAAGGACGGACCTTGCATCAAAGTCGGGCTCCCTGGGGTCGACCGGAACTCTGCGGTCATTTCCATACGGATGCCTGTCATCATATCGCTGAGGCGCGTATGACCCGTCCCTCGGAAGGGCCGAAGGTGCTCGACGGTGGTTGTTGCGGGCATACTCGTGATCGTACTCTCCATGAGCTCTTCCTAGGTGTCGATCCTGGCGGTGATCACGATCTCCACGCCGCAAAGGCGACCTAGGACTGTGTGCTGACTGAACAGTGTATGCTCTTACTGATCTGATGTGGATGCTGTTCTGCGACTGGGACACAGTGGAGTTATGGTCTCCTGCCGCTTGGAGCAGCACCCTGATCTGTTCCAAGCCTCTTCTAGACTCTGAATGGGACGGCTGAATGGACTCTGCGATACGTGTAGTAGCTGCAAGGTTCTGAATCGGTGTGCGGAATACCTAAGTTTCCGGTGCAAACAATTACCATGGACGTCGACTAGACTCGGGGATTAGTCGACGAGTACGCTCGTCGAGGGAATGTTGGAGATTCTCCAGACGACTGCGCTTAGCCAGCGTGGCTAGGCGCACTGCCTCCAAGGCCCGGGCCTCGGCGGTTTCCCCTATGATGGGGGTCTGGAGAGCCTCCACGTTGCGGCGATGCAGCTCCTCCCTCTGCTGCGAGCTGAGAGGCTGGGGCTGATACTCCTCATGGCCGAATGACGGGCCATCACTGCCACCGTTGCCGCCACTGCGACGAAAACTAGGTGGACCACGATGGGAGTCCACCATGAGGATTTCCGCCGCGGGGTCACAACTCCCGCTCTCGGAAAAGGTGTCTGCAAAATCAGTCGATGGGTCGACTGATCCGCAGGGGAATACATCGGGCTCGATCGCCGCGACTTGGGGGGTGAACACCTGACGAGCCACCGCCGTGTCTCACCCACCACTAGAGCCGCAAACGACCAGACCGCTTGCGGTGGCGTCCAGCAGAGTGAGACGACAACGCGAGGACCACCTGGTACGGGGTCGACGGCTGCCGAAGGAGGACAACGCAGGAGCTTGCGCGGAAGTGCGACGAGCCACGAATCAGGAGAGCCTCGACGTTGAGGGGGGCCTCCTGGAGCCAGGCGGAGTCATCGACGACGAAAGTGAGCGCGCCGAGTTGGAACTCGCGGCCCATGACCAAACCACCGCTGGAAACCATGCTGATGAAGATGAAAGAAAACGCAACCTCACCGGAAGTCGCTAAGACGCTTTGCCCCATGGTGGGCGCCAACTGTCATGGTACTAAATCTGACAGTAAGTATAGGGGGTATGTATGAGGAGGCAAGGTCCTAGCTACGGTGAAGTTGTACGCAAGTGTTTACGAGTTCAGGCCCCTCTCGGAGGAGGTAAAAGCCCTACGTCTCGGTGCCCTGAGGCGGTCGACTGGAATATGGGAGTGTGTGTTATAGGGGGTGTGAACCCTTGTGCCAGAGGAGGGGGTGGCTTATATAGAGTGCGCTAGGACCCCAGCCATCCCCCGTTACAAGGAGTTCAACGTACATAAAGATAGGGCGTTACTGATAACGCCAGTTATAAAGTGATATTAATGATCCTAAAGACTACGGAGTGAACACGTGACCATTGTTGTCCTGAGTGACTCCTGGTCTTCAGTAGGTCGAGTGATTTCTTATATGGTCGAGTGATATCACGAGGGAGGGGTACCCGAGTGATATGACTGGTCGAGTGGATTGCACTCGACGCCCTCGATTGGGACTCCCTGTTGTCTCTTGGGTGTCTTTGCTTCTAGGGTAATGACCTTAGGTAGGGTGTATAGGTCAGTCCTATGACCTTACTCTAGGTCTATATCATCATTAGGGCCCACTACCTAATGAAAACTAGGATGGCCGATGCTAGTCAAACAAATCACTCGTACTATCCCATTATCATTGAACGCGGGGTTACAACCCACTGGTCCTGAGTTCAAGCCCTAGGCCAAACTTTTTTTTCTAGTTTTTGAAAATTAAGTTGACTGTAACTGCTGAGTCATATGAACATTTCTGAACAATAGAAATGCTAAGTAGCAAAAAAATTCAAACATCCAAGTAGCACAAATTCAGACATGCACTTGCCACTATCACAAATTCAAACATCCAAGTAGCATACATTCAGCATTCAAGTTCACTAGCACAATTCAACCATTCAAGTAGCACAACACAAACTTAGTACACTACACTCAACATTCAAGTAGCACAACACAGTTTCAATGGTTTCCACTTGCAGTGAAATATGCACCAAACTTGCTAGTAGGTTTCCTCTTCCTCTTGCATGTTAATATCTCAGGTGCTCTAGTGAATGTTCTAGGTGCATTGAATCCCCTTACTGCATTTGGAGCTCTTGTTGATGCTGATCCTCTTGGAGGTGCTGGTGAAGACTTGGTTGGTCCTGTTGAAACTGTTGATGTTGAACCTCTTGGAGGTGCTGCTGTTTTTCTGTTCCTCTTTGCTTTAGGAGGAAGTGGTGGAGAAAATGAGGCTGGGATGTTTGAACTTTGGTGTTGATGTGGTGGTTGTGTAGCACTTGAGGATCCCCTGAAAATTTCTCTATTCTCCTGCATATGCAAATTAAAACAGTTAGTAATTAGACCACACCAAAAAATAATGAAACATAGAATGCAAATTTTTAAATCACCTGGTGTAAGTTCTTTCTCATCTCAAGACTTGGTTTGAGAGGTTTCCCACAGTATGTATATCTATGGCCTTGTAGACCAAAATTGTTGCATGTAATTGTTCCCATCTTGCTTGTGTCCTTTGGTGCACGCACCTCAAATTGGCCCTTCCTCCTAGTTGTCTGTTTCTTGCCTGCTTTTTCTTTGAACACTGGGGGCTCAATATCCTGGGTATGGGTGTCAGGCCAGAATTCAGGGACAGGGTACACAATGTCTTTGTATGCTTCAATATATAGTGGCTTTTTGAAAAATTCATGGACAAAGTTCTCTGGGTGTATATGAAGCTTGCTCATTGCTGCTATTGCATGACTGCATATCACACCTATCATGTCCCACCTCCTGCGGTCACATGATTTAGTACCTATGTTCACACAATACTAATTCTCACCACTTAACACTTGCCAAATGTCAGGACCGGCCCAATGTGCCTAGCAAAATTTGGCATACTTTTTATTCTCCTCAAGTTTCTCTAAATAGTTGGGTGTGATCATCCACCTGCTGGTCTCTGTTATTTCTCTAGTCTTTTGCCTTTTGATCATCTGGTTAGTCCTAATTCCTTCAAACATTGTCCTAATTGGTTTGGCCCTAACATCAAGGATCATTTTGTTGAAATCTTCACTCAGGTTGTTAACAACAAGATCAGATTGCTATTATAATCCATTGCAGACCTACACCAAGTCTCCTTAGGAATTTTCTTAAGCCACTTCCAGGCATCCTCGCACTCTGCTTTTAGCTCTGCCATTGCTAATTCATGGCCATGTTTGGTGAATGAGTAGCTAGCCTGATCTACTAGCTTCTTTAGTTCTTGTCCTCTGAAGCCAGCTGGCTGAAAATTTGCTTATATGTGCCTAAGGCAGTATCTCTGAGGGGAATCAGGGAACACTTCATTTATAGCCTTAAGAAGACCCTATTTATAGATTAATAACCATGGTCATGAACAAAAAGAAATTAAGCCACTACTAGCAATATTTCTAAACTACTAGCAGAGATGGGGTGCATACCTTTTGCCTGTTAGAAATAATGGTGTAGGTTCCAAATTTGCTTCCACTTCCAATGCAGCATCTTAGCTGGGTTAGGAACCATGTCCAACTATCAGAATCTTTCATGTCAACCACACCAAAGGCTATGGGGTAGATGTTTTTGTTGCCATCTCTTCCTGTGGTTGCAAGATTTGATGTCTAGTGGTTAGCTTGATGAAGCAACCATCAAGCCCTGCATCCATAGCCAAATTAGCTACCATAATTTTCTAAACAAGATATTTTGAAGAAAATACAGTTGTAAATTTACCTATAAAGGGCTTGCAACCATTAATAAATCCTTGCTTTGATGCATGCAAGCAGTAGAACATGTACTTAAATCTAGGAGTTGGTGCAGGGTTTTCTGGGTCCTCAAATGTTGTAACTATACACCCGCTATCAGGATTTGTACCAAGAACTTCTTGTAGGTAGTCCCTCAATCTATAGTGCTACTCCTTCTGATCACCTTGCACAACCTTAATGGCCTTCCTCCTTGCCCTATAGGCCACACTCCTTGAAACATCAACTGAAAACTTGACTTCGCTGTTTTTAATAAGTGCATCCACAGGTGTTCTGGGATCTGCTCCAAGAGAAGGCCCAACTGCTTGGGAAAGCCACTTAGTAGTAACCTTTATGTTCTCTGCTGATGCTGGACAAGTGTTCTCCATGTTGCATTTCTTATGCAAAAAGTTCTTTCATGAGCTATCCTGGAGGCACACATGTAAATTCACATACATGCTCTCTCTGTGAACACCAAACAATAATTCTTGTTGGGGAGTTCCTGTGGTAGTGAAAAGACCTCAAAGTCCTTATATGAAAATTCCTTAATGCTTCTCTGAACTGGTAAACAGACTCAAAACACAAGCTCTTGCACAACAATAAATGTGAATTGGGAATGGAGTGGTCAAACCATACCCTATCCTTCATCTTTTTCTTATTACTCTTTGAATTCTTCAGGAGGTATGGTCATTCAACTTCATCTTCTTCTTCCTCATCAGTGGTGTCTAAATCACCATGTAAGTGCATCTAGTGCCCCTTAGTGATTTTGGTGTATTAAAGACTTATAGGTTAAGGGACTGATGCGTTTGTGAGTGTACACAGGTCTATAAGTCTATGAGGAGTTTGATATTTACAGAGAAAGTTGACCCCTAAAAATGAAGTTCTTCGACTGAAGACTTTGGATTTCTGAAGAATTTCTGAAGACTTTGAAAGTGAAGAAATTGGTGTAACCTTGAAGACTTGGCAATCATTCGAGGAACATGAAGCGTGAAGACTTTTGTTTTTAAAGTTTCATTTTCTCTTTCTTGAGTCATAGGAAACACCGTATTGTCAAAGTGGGTCGAGGAAATACTAAGGAAAAATTTTCATGTGATGCTCAACTCAAAATCCTACACCTACCAATCCCTTCGAGTGAAGCCATTGGAAATCTCATACAGTTCAGTCATATTCTTTAGGGACAGAGGCGAAGTTCTTCTGGTCTCTGAGAAATTTGTTCTGAGTGAGGAGTTAGGAATTCGCCAGTGCGGATTGCCTACACTGTGAGGAACATGATAGCCCTGAGGAATTTGAGAGTCAAAATTCCGACCGTTGTTGTGCTACACGCCAGTTGTCCCAAAATATCTACCCACCTAACGGTCATATCATTGAAGGGCATTTATGTCTTATCATGTCAGGCTGCTCCCTAGGCTATAAATAGCCGCCCCCTACAACCACTAGCTGGTTGGCTGCTCTGAGAGAAACTCACACTTTTCATTTGAGAGCATCCCATCCTCCGAGGACTTTGAGCGAAAAGCATCAAGTGAGGAAAACCCAAACCCAAACCATCAAAACCCCAAAGTGATTGAGCATCACTAAAGAGATTGATCCTGCGTGGATCCGACGCTTGTTACCTTTGAAGACTGTGCTTCTTCCAGATGGTTAGGCGTCAAGGTCTAGAGCATCAAAGAGGAATTGTGGGATCGCCGAGTGACCAAGTTTGTGAAGGTCTGGAAGTCACCTGAAGACTTACCACGAGTGATTGGGCAAGGTCTGTGTGACCTTAGCTCAAGGAGAATGCGGTGAGGACTGTGTGTCCGAGACTGGGTGTCCTCGAGTTTAAATACTCAACGGCTCCAACCAGACGTACAACTGAGACAACAGTTGGAACTGGTCTACCAAATCATTGTCTTCACTAAGCTTACTGGTTCTATTTCCTCAACTCTTTCATTTCCTCATTTCTGTTGTTGTGTGCTTGTTCATATCTGTTTGAAGACTTTGACTGAAGACTTTCTCAATTTCCTCAGTTCAATTTCTTCAGTCTGTCTTTCTTCTTTCTGTGTTATCCTATGTTTACGCTTTCTGTACTCTGTGCTTGTCTTCATCCCATTATGATGACCATGCTTGTGTTCTATTATGTTTACATTTGAGTACTTATTCCGCTGCTAGTAGTTCTTCATTTATGAATTTCCTCACCAGCAAATTCCCCAGTGAAGAATTCATAAAAATCGCCTATTCACCCCCCTCTAATCGATATAATGCACTTTCAATTGGTATCAGAGCAAGGTACTCCCTTGTTCTGTGTGATTTTGGTTTAACCGCCTGGAGTTTAGTTATGTCGACCGCAGGTATGATCAAGGTCTCTGCTGGGTGTCCTACCTTCGATGGAACGGACAACCCCTACTGGAAGAATAAGATGCGAATGCATCTTGAGGCAATTGATAACGATCTCTGGTATGTTGTGGAAAATGGTGTTCCCTCTGTCACACCTTCTCTGAACACTACTGATGTGCAGAGATTCAAGCAACTCGATTCTCAAGCGAAGAATATCATATGTGGCCACCTAAGCAAAGGACAATACGGAAGAGTGAGTGCTTTGGAAACTGCTAAGCTTATCTGGGATAGGCTGTCCAAAGTGAATGAAGGAGTCTCAACTCAACGTGACTCTCGTGTTGACGTTCTTCACAATCTCTTCAACCGCTTCAAAAGACTCGATAATGAAAATGTCCAGCAAACCTTCGATCGCCTCACTAACATCTCAAATGAGCTTCAAGCGCTTGGCGCCACTGACATCACCGACCATGAGGTGGTGAAGAAATTGTTGAGATCGCTCGATTCTTCATTTGATACTCTGGCACTCATGATTCAAGAACGTGCTGATTACAAGTCACTTGATCCCGCTGATATCCTCGAGAGGCTAAATACTCATGAGTTCCAGCTTGCTGAGAAGAGAGATCTCTATGGTTGGAGCTATGGCAGATCACGTGCTCTGGAGGCCAAGGCAGTCTCTGAGTCTGAAGATGAGGACTCTGCTAGCAGCCTTGGTGACCCTGAAGAACTGAGCCAGGAACTAGCACTGCTCGTGAAGAAATTTCAGAAGTTCTCAAGACGTGGTCGCTTTGGAAAATCCTCAAGGAGCAAAGATTCCTCATCCAATGACTACAAGAAGGGGCTATGCCACAAATGCAAGAAACCTAGTCACTACATCCAAGATTGTCCTTAGTGGGATAAGGAATCAAAGAAGAAGAAATACAAGGATTACAGTTCTGAAGACGCAAAGAAGAAGAAGAAGAAATCTTCAAAGTCTTCATCATCAAAATCCTCGAGGTCTTCATCTCACAAGAAGAGCAGCTCCAAGAAGGCTCGGGCATTCATTGGCAAGGAAATGGACTCTGAGGCTGAATCTGAGGAACATGAGGACGAGGAGGCATCTGAGGAGTCTGAGTCTGGTGTGGCGAGCCTAGCTCTCACTACTGCATTCATCAGCAAGTCTATCTTCAACTCTGAAGAAAATGGCTTCACCAACAAGGCTGATGAAGGCAATGATGACTACGCTCCCACCTATTGCTTCATGGTAAAGGGTGCCAAGGTAACTAAATACGCCTCCTCTGAATCTAGTGAGGATGAATCTGGTGAAAACCTCAAGCCCAGCTACTCTAAACTTGCTAAGATTGCTGTGAAAAAACAAAAGGATTTTGAAAAAAAATCAAAACATGCTAGATAAAAGTGATGATATGTTGGGTGAAGAAATGGATCGCACTAAAACCTTGACTGAAAATCTTCAGAGACTTCAGTCCAAGTTTGACAATCTTCAAGGTCATCATAACACTCTCTTATCTGATCACAAGAAGCTTTCTTATGAATTTCTTCAAAGAAAGCAAGATCTCGAAAAGCTAAGAGTGGATTATGAAGATCTTCAGAAGGAGCGTGATTCATTACTTGCTCAACAAATCAGCGCTACTCAGGAAAAATTTGTTCCTCCATGTCTGAAGTGCATTGAACGTGAAACTGCTAATTCTTCACCTGAATGTTCAAATGCTTCTAATGCTACAAATTCTTCATCTATCTCTGCTATCACTAATTCCTCATCTGAGGACAATGCAAGTATGACTGATGATGCAGGGCTGAAGGAATTGTACATGACAGGCATGTACAAAAGCCTCAAAGGGCATCCGACTCTTTGTGATGTGCTCAAAAAGCAAATCCTCAACAGAAACCCTAGGAAAGAGGGTATTGCCTTTGAGAGGAAACTCAATGCTAATGGAACATATTGGAAGCCTGAGCAGTACCCCAAAACCTCATGGGTTGCTGCAAAGGGACCTCCAGTTGATCCATCCAACTTATCTGGCTTTACATGTGAATCTCCTCATTCTTCTGATGAGTCATTTGACTCCAACTATAAACTGCTCAAAAATCAGAATGGTGAAGTATTTGCTAGATATGTTGGCACTAACTGCAGGAACGGTTCCCCTGTGAAGAAAATTTGGGTTCCCAAAAGTTGCCTTGAAAGTCTTCAAGTGAATGTCCTCATGACACCACTGTTGGAAATATGCCCTAGAGGCAATAATAAAATGGTTATTATTATATTTCCTTGTTCATGATAATTGTCTATTGTTCACGCTATAATTGTATTAACTGGAAACCGTAATACATGTGTGAATACATAGACCACAACATGTCCCTAGTGAGCCTCTAGTTAACTAGCTTGTTAATCAATAGATGGTTGTGGTTTCCTGACCATGGACATTGGATGTCATTGATAACGGGATCACATCATTAGGAGAATGATGTGATGGACAAGACCAAATCCTAAGCATAGCACAAGATCGTGTAGTTCGTTTGCTAAAAGCTTTTCTAATGTCAAGTATCATTTCCTTAGACCATGAGATTGTGCAACTACCGGATACCGTAGGAATGCTTTGGGTGTGCCAAACGTCACAACGTAACTGGGTGGCTACAAAGGTGCACTACGGGTATCTCCGAAAGTGTCTGTTGGGTTGGCACGAATCGAGACTGGGATTTGTCACTCCGTATGACGGAGAAGTATCTCTGGGCCCACTCGGTAATGCATCATCATAATGAGCTCAATGTGACTAAGTAGTTAGTCACATGATCATGCATTACAGAACGAGTAAAGTGACTTGCCGGCAACGAGATTGAACGACGTATTGGGATACCGAAGATCGAATCTCGGGCAAATAACGTACCGATTGACAAAGGGAATTGTATACGGGATTGCTTGAATCCTTGACATCGTGGTTCATTCGATGAGATCATCATGGAACATGTGGGAGCCAACATGGGTATCCAGATCCCGCTGTTGGTTATTGGCTAGAGAGTTGTCTCTGTCATGTCTGCATGATTCCCGAACCCGTAGGTTCTACACACCTAAGGTTCGGTGACGCTAGAGTTGTTATGGGAATTAGTGTGCAGTTACCGAATGTTTTTCGGAGTCCCGGATGAGATCCCGGATGTCACGAGGAGTTCCGGAATGGTCCGGTATATGGGAAGTCCTATTTTGGCCACTGGAAAATGTTCGAGATTTTTCGATATAGTACCGGGAAGGTTCTAGAAGGTTCTGGAGTGGGGCCCATCTGGATGGGGGGACCCACATGAACATGGGTAGTGGGGTCAAGGCCCCACACCCCTGGTCAAGGCGCACCAAGATCCCCCCTTAGAAGGAATAAGATTATATCTCGAAGGGATAAGATCAAGATCCCTAAAAAGGGGGGATAACAATCGGTGGGGAAGGAAATGATGGGATTTCTTTCCTCCCACCTTTGTTAACGTCCCAATGGACTTGGAGGGCAAGAAACCAGCCCCCTCCACCCCTATATATAGTGGGGAGGCGCATGGGAGCTGCACCCCTTGCCCCTGGCACAGCCCTCCCCATCTCCAACACCACCTCCTCCTCCGTAGTGCTTGGCGAAGCCCTGCCGGAGAACTGCAAGCTCCACCACCACACCGTCGTGCTGCCGGAGTTCTCCCTCAACTTCTCCTCTTCCCTTGCTGGATCAAGAAGGAGGAGACGTCCCCGGGCTGTACGTGTGTTGAATACGGAGGCGTCGTCCGTTCGGCGCTAGATCGGATCTTCCGCGATTTGAAACGCCGCGAGTACGACTCCATCAACCGCGTTCTTGTAACGCTTCCACTTAGCGATCTTCAAGGGTATGAATATGATCATCCTCTCCCTCCCTTGTTGCTAGAATCTCCATAGATTGATCCTGGTGATGCGTAGAAAATTTTGAATTTCTGCTACGTTCCCCAACAGGGTTATCAGAGCTAGGTCTATTACGTAGATTCTATGCACGAGTAGAACACAAGTAGTTGTGGGTGTTGGTTTGTTCAATTTGCTTACTGTTACTAGTCCTATCTTGATTCGGCGGCATCGTGGGATGAAGCGGCCCGGACCGACCTTACACGTACGCTTACGTGAGACGGGTTCCACCGACTGACATGCACTTGTTGCATAAAGGTGGCTAGCGGGTGCCAGTCTGTCCTACTTTAGTCGGATCGGATTCGATGAAAAGGGTCCTTATGAAGGGTAAATAGAAATTGGCATATCACCATTGTGGCTTTTGCGTAGGTAAGAAACGTTCTTGCTAGAAACTCATAGCAGGCATGTAAAACATGCAACAACAATTAGAGGACGTCTAACTTGTTTTTGCAGGGTATGCTATGTGATGTGATATGGCCAAAAGAATGTGATGAATGATATATGTGATGTATGAGATTGATCATGTTCTTGTAATAGGAATCACGACTTGCATGTCGATGAGTATGACAACCGGCAGGAGCCATAGGAGTTGTCTTAATTTATTGTATGACCTGCGTGTCACTGAAAACGCCATGTAATTACTTTACTTTATTGCTAAACCGTTAGCCATAGTAGTAGAAGTAATAGTTGGCGAGGTAACTTCATGAAGACACGATGATGGAGATCATGATTATGGAGATCATGGTGTCATGCCGGTGACGAAGGTGATCATGTCGTGCCTCAAGATGGAGATCAAAGGCGCAAGATGATATTGGCCATATCATGTCACTTTATGATTTGCATGTTATGTTTGTCATGTTTACATCTCACTTGCTTAGAACGACGGTAGCATAAATAAGATGATCCCTCATTAAAATTTCAAGAAAGTGTTCCCCCTAACTGTGCACCGTTGCGAAAGTTCATTGTTTCGAAGCACCACGTGATGATCAGGTGTGATAGATTCTAGCGTTCACATACAACGGGTGTAAGCCAGATTTACACACGCAAAACACTTAGGTTGACTTGACGAGCCTAGCATGTACAGACATGGCCTCGGAACACAAGAGACCGAAAGGTCGAACCTGAGTCGTATAGTAGATACGATCAACATGGAGATGTTCACCGATGATGACTAGTCTGTCTCACGTGATGATCGGACACGGCCTAGTTGACTTGGATCATGTATCACTTAGATGACTAGAGGGATGTCTATCTGAGTGGGAGTTCATTAGATGAACTTAATTATCATGAACATAGTCAAAAGGACTTTGTAAATTATGTCATAGCTTGCGCTTTAGTTCTACTGTTTAAGATATGTTCCTAGAGAAAATTTTAGTTGAAAGTTGATAATAGCAATTATGCGGACTGGGTCCGTATACTGAGGATTGTCCTCATTGCTGCACAGAAGGCTTATGTCCTTAATGCACTGCTCGGTGTGCTGAACCTCGAGCGTCGCTTGTGGATGTTGCGAACATCTGACATACACGTTTTGATGACTATGTGATAGTTCAGTGCGTAATGTTAACGGTTTCGAATTGAGGCAGCGAAGACATTTTTTGAAACGTCACAAAACATATGAGATGTTCCAAGAGCCGAAATTAGGATTTCAGGCTCGTGCCCACGTCAAGAGGTATGAGACCTCTGACAAGTTTCTTAACCTACAAAGTAAGGGAGAAAAGCTCAATCATTGAGCATGTGCTCAGATTGTCTGAGTACTACAATCACTTGAATCAAGTGGGAGTTAATCTTCCAGATGAGATAGTGATGGTTCTCCATCGTCACTGCCACCAAGCTATTAGAGCTCCGTGATGAACTATAACATATCAGGGATAGACATGATGATCCTTGAGCAATTCGTGATGTTTGACACCGCAAAAGTAGAAATCGAGTAGGAGCATCAATTGTTGATGGTTAGTAAAACCACTAGTTTCAAGAAGGGTAAGGGCAAGAAGGGATACTTCATGAGACGACAAATCAGTTGCTGCTCTAGTGAAGAAACCCAGGGTTGAACCCAAACCCGAGACTAAGTGCTTCTGTAATGAGGGAATGGTCACTGAAGCAGAACTACCCTAGATACTTGGTAGATGAGAAGTCCGGCAAGGTTGACAGAAGTATATTGGATATACATTGTATTAAATGTGTACTTTACTAGTACTCCTAGTAGCACCAGGGTATTAAGATATCGGTTCGGTTGCTAAGTGTTAGTAACTCGAAATAAAAGAGCTACGGAATAAATGGATACTAGCTAAAGGTGAGATGACGATGTGTATTGGAAGTGTTTCCAAGGATGATGTGATCAAGCATCGCCTGCTCCCTCTACCATCGAGATTGGTGTTAAACCTAAATAATTGTTATTTGGTGTTTGCGTTGAGCATAAACATGATTGGATTATGTTTATCGCAATACGGTTATTCATTTAAGGAGAATAATGGTTACTTTGTTTATTTGAATAATACCTTCAACGGTCTTGCACCTAAAATGAATGGTTTATTGAATCTCGATCGTAGTGATACACATGTTCGTGTCAAAAGATATAAGATAGTAATGATAGTATCACATACTTGTGGCACTGCCACTTAAGTCATATTGGTATAAAATGCATGAAGAAGCTCCATATTGATGGATCTTTGGACTCACTCATTTTTGAAAAGATTGAGACATGCAAACCACGTCTATTGGTATATACGCATGAAGAAACTCCATGCAGATGGATCGTTTGGACTCACTTGTTTTTGAATCACTTGAGACATGCAAATCATACCACATGGGCAAGATGACTGAAAGGCCTCGTTTTCAGTGAGATGGAACAAGAGAGCAACTTGTTGGAAGTAATACATTTGATGTGTGCAATCCAATGAGTGCTGAGGCACGCAGTGAATATCGTTATGCTCTTACTTCACAGATGATTTGAGTAGATTCTTAGTATATTTACTTGATGAAACACAAATCTGAATTATTGAAAGGTTCAAGTAATTTCAGAGTGAAGGAAGATCATCGTGATAAGAGGATAAAATGTCTATGATATGATCATAGAGATAAATATATGAGTTACGAGTTTGGCACGCAATTAAGACATTGTGGAAATTGTTTCACAACTAATACCGCCTAGAACACCATAGTGTGATGGTGTGTCCGAACATCGTAACTGCACCCAATTGGATATGGTGCATACCATGATGTCTCTTATCGAATTAACACTATCGTTTACGGGTTAGGCATTAGACACAACCGCATTCACTTTAAATAGGGCACCATGTAATTCCGTTGAGATGACACTGTATGAACTATGGTTTAGAGAAACCTAAGTTGTCATTTCTTAAATGTTTGGGGTTGCGACGCTTATGTGAAAAGTTTTAGCCTGATAAGCTCGAACCCAAAGAGGATAAATGCATCTTCATAGGACACCCAAAACAGTTGGGTATACCTCCTATTTCAGATCCAGAAGCAAAAGCAATTGTTTCTAGAAACGGGTCCTTTCTCGAGGAAAAGTTTCTCTCGAAAGAATTGAGTGGGAGGATGGTGGAGACTTGATGAGGTTATTGAACCGTCACTTCAACTAGTGTGTAGCAGGGCACAGGAAGTTGTTCCTGTGGCGCCTACACTAATTGAAGTGGAAGCTTATGATAGTGATCATGAAACTTCGAATCAAGTCACTACCAAACCTCGTAGGTCGACAAGGATGCGTACTACTTCAGAGTGGTACGTACTCCTGTCTTGGAGGTCATGTTTCTAGAAAACAATGAACCTACGAGCTATGGAGAAGCGCTGGTGGGCCCGGATTCCGATGAATGGCTTGAGGCCGTAAAATCTGAGAGGATCCATGTATGAAAACAAAGTATAGACTTTGGAAGAACTACTTGATGGTCGTAAGGCTGTTGAGTACAAATGGATTTTAAAAGGAAGACGGACAATGATGGTAAGTGTCACCATTAAGAAAGCTCGACTTGTTGTTAAGATGTTTTCCGACAAGTTCAAGGAGTTGACTACGGTGAGACTTTCTCACTCGTAGTGATGCTAAGAGTCTGTTGGAATTATATTAGCAGTTACTGCATTATTTATGAAATCTTGCAGATAAGATGTCAAAACATTGTTTCCTCAATGATTTTGTTGAAGAAAGGTTGTATGTGATACAACCAGAAGGTTTTGTCAATCCTGAAAGTTGCTAACAAGTATGCAAAGCTCCAATAATCCTTCTAAGGACTGGAGTAAGCATCTCGGAGATGGAATATACGCTTTGATGAGATAATCAAAGATTTTGGGTTTATACAAAGTTTATGAGAAACTTGTATTTCCAAAGAAGTGAGTGGAAGCACTATAGAATTTCTAATGAGTATATGTTGTTAACATATTGTTGATCAGAAATGCTGTAGAATTTCTGGAAAGCATATAGGGTTATTTGAAAATTGTTTTTCATTGGAAAACCTGGATTAAGCTACTTGAACATTGAGCATCAAGATCTATAAGGATAGATCAAAATGCTTAATAGTACTTTCAAATGAATGCATACCGTGACAAGATTTTGAAGGAGTTCAAAATAGATCAGCAAAGAATGAGTTCTTGGCTGTGTTATAAGGTGTGAGTATTGAGTAAGACTCAAGACCTGACCACGGCAGAAGAGAGAGAAAGGACGAAGGTCGTCCCCTATGCTTTAGACGTAGGCTCTACAGTATGCTATGCTGAGTACCGCACCTGGAGTGTGCCTTGCCATGAGGCAGTCAAGGGGTACAAGAGTGATCCAGGAATGGATCACATGACAGCGGTCAAACTTAACCTTAGTAACTAGTGGACTAAGGAATTTTCTCGATTATGGAGGTGGTAAAAGAGTTCATCGTAAAGGGTTACGCCGATGCAAACTTTGACACTAATCTGGATGACACTGAATAGTAGACCGGACTCGTATAGTAGAGCAGTTATTTGGAATAGTTCCAAATAGCGCATGGTAGCTGCATCTAGGAGATGACATAAAGATTTGTAAAGCACAGACGGATCTGAAAGATTCAGACCCGTTGACTAATAACCTCTCTCACAAGCGAGATATGATCAAACCCAATGGGTGTTGGATTCATTACAATCACATAGTGATGTGAACTAGATTATTGACTCTAGTGCAAGTGGGAGACTGTTGAAAATATGCCCTAGAGGCAATAATAAAATGGTTATTATTATATTTCCTAGTTCATGATAATTGTCTATTGTTCATGCTATAATTGTATTAACTGGAAACCGTAATACATGTGTGAATACATAGACCACAACATGTCCCTAGTGAGCCTCTAGTTAACTAGCTTGTTGATCAATAGATGGTTATGGTTTCCTAACCATGGACATTGGATGTCATTGATAATGTGATCACATAATTAGGAAAATGATGTGATGGACAAGACCCAATCCTAAGCATAGCACAAGATCGTGTAGTTCGTTTGCTAAAAGTTTTCTAATGTCAAGTATCATTTCCTTAGACCATGAGATTGTGCAACTCCCGGATACCGTAGGAATGCTTTGGGTGTGCCAAACGTCACAACGTAACTGGGTGGCTATAAAGGTGCACTACGGGTATCTCCGAAAGTGTCTGTTGGGTTGGCACGAATCGAGACTGGGATTTGTCACTCCGCGTGACGAAGAGGTATCTCTGGGCCCACTCGGTTATGCATCATCATAATGAGCTCAATGTGACTAAGTATTTAGTCACAGGATCATGCATTACACAACGAGTAAATTGACTTGCCGGTAACGAGATTGAACGAGGTATTGGGATACCTATGATCGAATCTCGGGCAAGTAACGTACCGATTGACAAAGGGAATTGTATACGGGATTGCTTGAATCCTTGACATCGTGGTTCATCCGATGAGATCATCGTGGAACATGTGGGAGCCAACATTGGTATCCAGATCCCGCTGTTGGTTATTGGCCAGAGAGTTGTCTCGGTCATGTCTGCATGATTCCCGAACCCGTAGGGTCTACACACTTAAGGTTCGGTGACGCTAGAGTTGTTATGGGAATTAGTGTGCAGTTACCGGATGTTTTCCGGAGTCCCGGATGAGATCCCGGACATCACGAGGAGTTCTGGAATGGTCCGGAGGTAAAGATTTATATATGGGAAGTCCTATTTTGGCCAGTGGAAAATATTCGGGATTTTTCGGTATTGTACCGGGAAGGTTCTAGAAGGTTCCGGAGTGGGGCCCACCTGCATGGGGGGACCCACATGAACGTGGGTAGTGGGGGCAAGGCCCCACACCCCTGGTCAAGGCGCACCAAGATCCCCCTTAGAAGGAATAAGATTATATCCCGAAGGGATAAGATCAAGATCCCTAAAAAGGGGGGATAACAATCGGTGGGGAAGGAAATGATGGGATTTCTTTCCTCCCACCTTTGTCAACGCCCCAATGGACTTGGAGGGCAAGAAACCAGCCCCCTCCACCCCTATATATAGTGGGGAGGCGCATGGGAGCTGCACCCCTTGCCCCTGGCGCAGCCCTCCCCCTCTCCAACACCACCTCCTCCTCCGTAGTGCTTGGCGAAGCCCTGCCGGAGAACTGCAAGCTCCACCACCACACTGTCGTGCTGCCGGAGTTCTCCCTCAACTTCTCCTCTCCCCTTGCTGGATCAAGAAGGAGGAGACGTCCCCGGGCTGTACGTATGTTGAACGCGGAGGCGTCGTCCGTTCAGTGCTAGATCGGATCTTCCACGATTTGAATCGCCGCGAGTACGACTCCATCAACCGCGTTCTTGTAATGCTTCCGCTTAGCGATCTTCAAGGGTATGAAGATGCTCATCCTCTCCCTCTCTTGTTGCTAGAATCTACATAGATTGATCCTGGTGATGCGTAGAAAATTTTGAATTTCTGCTACGTTCCCCAACAACCACCTGTGAAGAATAGGAACTCCAGATCAAATTCTTCATATGGATCCAAGTCCTCATACAGACCAGATTCCTCATGTGGATCAAATTCCTCAAGAGGATTAAAAGTTACTTTTACTACCCTCTTTGATTCTTATGTTTTCTTGAAAATCTTCAGAGGTGTTTATTCTTCAAATCTTCACACACATGAACACCTCACATGTCATCTGCTCTTGATTCATTTCTCTAAACAATGATTTTCTTCAAGATTCCTCAATTGTGTGGATTTTCAATCTATACAACTCTGGAACCTAAGACAAAGAACGCTTAGTGAAATTCCTCAAGACTCATCTGGTCAAATTCCTCAAACCTTTTCCTTTTTGAAAAACCTTCTGAGAACGCATATGACCTCTCCAAACTCCTCGCAACTATACTCTGTTCACAGGTACAAATGTCCGCTGCTGAATCACTAGGTTCTCATCAACTTAACTCATTTGCAGCGTTCCTCAAAGAAAAGTTGCACACCTCTTCAAAAACTTCAGTTGTTCATATTCCTTAGCTGAAGAAAATGATTGAAGGTAAGAAGCCACAGATGGGTGGAAAGAGACCTGAGGTCAATAATGCTTTCGAAATCCTTCAGGACATTTATGCTGGGTACTGCACACCCCTTGAGGAGGATAGAAATCAGCGCAAGGTGCGCATTCAAAAGATAGAGAGGAGATGGGCACGGGAATGGAGGGAGTATAGGTATGTTACTCCCAAGTATATGAAGAAATTCGCGCTCAACCCTCCGTGCTCAAGACCTCCATTGGCACCAGGCCAAGTGGCAGATCCCACCATCCTCAAGTGCGGTGAGGACTATCCTGATGAATGGGCAAAGCGCCAGGCCAAACTGGCCAAGCAAGCAAAGGAAGCAGTGAAGAAATTCAATGCAGACTCTGCTGCTGCTGCTGCCTCTGCTCAGGCCTCTGCTAGTCAGCCAAAGAAGGCGATGCCTAAGAAGACTGTGCATAAGTCAAGCGTGTAACACCCCAGATGTAACTTTCCATTTTTGTATCTGCAACTCTTGCCATTTCCGGCTATGTGATATGATATTACCTCCGTGGTTGGGTTTTGTCTTTTGTTTTGCATTTTATTCATGTCATGCATATTATATCATGTCATCATGTGCATCTCATTTGCATACGTGTTCGTCTCATGCATCCGAGCATTTTCCCCGTTGTCCGTTTCGCAATCCGACACTCCCACGTGCACCGGCGCACCCCTCTTGTATCTTTTCGTGTGCGAGTGTTAAACGTTCTCGGAATGGACCGAGCCTTGCCAAGTGGCCCTGGTATAGCACCGGTAGACCACCTGTCAAGTTTCGGGTCATTTGGAGCTCGTTTGGTACTCCAACGATTAACCGCACAACCGCAAAGGCCTCTTTTGAGTTGCAGCCCAACAACCCTCCAAAACAGCCCAATAACCCATCTAAGTCACTTCCATGCTCTCCGTCGTTGGATCACGATCATGTGGGCGAAAACTACACCTCATTTGGACACTCCTAGCTCCTTCTACCTATAAAAACACCCCTTCCCCGAAATCCCGGATCATTTCCTACCCTAACCGTAGCCCCGCTCCTCTCCCCGCAGCAGGACACGTCCGGACGGAGCCGGACGCGTCCGCCCGCCGCCGCCCGGTGAATCGGGAGCCGCCACGGGGCCGCTCCGCCGCCCCCGCGCCGCCGGCCCG
>NC_041393.1:404515451-404591477 GCF_002162155.2 Triticum dicoccoides
TGCCGCCCCGGCCGAAGCCGCGCCGCCCTCCCCGCCGTGCCGACCTCTCCTCCGCCCTCTCCGGCCATCCTCCTCTCCGTCCTCTCCGGCGACGCCTCGGCGTCCGTGCGGCCGGACCCGGATCAGATCCGATCTGGACAGGTTGACCTCTCCTCCCCCGGAATTTCGTCTAAGTCTTTTCTGTCATTAATTATTGTTGCATGTTCATCACACCACATCTTTGCACCCGTGGCTCCATTTTGGGCGTGTAGCATACCGAATTGTTCGTCCCGAAGAGTACATCATTTCATCTCATTGCATCATTTTCATTTGAGCTCATATTGATGCCCGAAATGCTGTTGGAAGAGGGTTATGTGATGTTAGTTTCAGATTCTTATCAGAACATGCACTTTTGTCATTTTTGCCATGATTGATGTGTGCATCTTATGTACTTGAGCCCTACATGTGAGTTGAACTATGCCATGTCTTCTTTGCATAGGTACTTGCCATGTATTTTTGTGATCAATTTGGTGACTAGCACAAGCATGCAAACTAGGCTTCGTGATATTGCTGATTTTTGTCTCTGTTCTGCTGATATTTTGATGTCATGTAAACATGATGCTACAGAGAGATCCATGCATATTTTGAGTTACTTAAATAAGGATGTTTCGAACATATGGTTATGCTATATCCATCCATGGTCATGGTTGTAATTATGGAGTAGTCTAGCATGTCATTTTCGTGCTCTACTTTTGCTTCAAAATGTTTCCTGGCAGATTGTTTACATGTTATTCAATTTTGCCAAGGTTGTTGTAGCTGATCCGTGTATGCTATGATGTTGTTCTTGCCATGTATAGCTTCTATGCCATGTCTTCTTGATGGATGTATGCTTAGTTTATCATGAAATTATCTGTAGTGAGTGCATCAAGCTCGCGAAGGTGCCTTCGTAATTCTGTCAATGCCATGCTCTATTTGCTGAATCTGTTAACGGAACTTGCTATGTTCACATGGGTGCCATCATATTTTCTGATCCTTTTTGGCTTATGGTCAGTAAGGGACTTTTGATCTATGCTTTGAGTAGATTCATGCCGTGTATTGTTTTGCTATTATAAGTTCCTGTAGCTTGTTGATAACTTGATCTGAACATTGCTTCGTGATGCTGTTTATGCCAAGTCCAACCTGATATTTTTTGCACTTTCACCATGCTTGTTAGAACCTGTTATGATGTGATTTAGCCGTAGCTCAGTGTTCCTCTTTTGTTAAGCATCTCCTGTAGATCACTGTCATATACTTTGTCTTTATGTTAGGGTGCTGTAGCATAGTTTCTTGTTGCATGCTAAGTAGCATCGTGCTGTTAATCGCAGCTTTGTGTCATTCTTGTTTTGCTTGCCATTTGCAAACCGTGCATCCGTTTCCGGTGATCCTTATATCGATTTCAACTGAAATCATCTCATCTTTCCAGCGGCATACTTGGTTTGCCAAGTTGATGCCTTGTTCATCCTTTTTCCTCCCGAAGCACGCATAAGCATTGCATATCACATCTCGCATATCATGACGTGTATTGCATCATGTTGCTTGTGCATTGCACCGTGATTTATTATGGTTCCTCTGCTTGTGTTCTTGCTTTGGATAGAGCCGGGAGACGAGTACGTGCACGACGAACCTGTTGAGTACGCTAACGAGGATCAAGCCTTCGACAACTCTGAGAACCTTGCAGGCAAGATGACCATACCTTCGATATCACTTCTATCTTTGCTTGCTAGTACTCGCTCTATCGCTATGTTAGCTCTACCAGCCATTGTTTATCATGCCTCCCTATTGCCATGTCAAACCTCTAACCATCCTGTCCTAGCAAACCGTTGTTTGGCTATGTCACCGCTTTTGCTCAGCCCCTCTTATAGCGTTGTTAGTTGCAGCTGAAGATGAAGTTTGTTCCTGGTCGGAACATGGATATTTTGGGATATCACAATATCTCTTGTTTAATTGATACACCTTATATACTTGGTAAAGGGTGGAAGGCTCGGCCTTATGCCTGGTGACTAGTTCCACTCTTGCCTCCTTAGTTTCCGTCATACCGGTGTTATGTTCCTTGATTTTGCGTTCCTTACGCGGTTGGGTGATTTATGGGACCCCCTTGACAGTTCGCTTTGAATAAAACTCCTCCAGCAAGGCCCAACCTTGGTTTTACCATTTGCCACCTAAGCCTTTTTCCCTTGGATTTTCGTGAGCCCGAGGGTCATCTTTATTTTAACCCCCCCGGGCCAGTGCTCCTTCGAGTGTTGGTCCAAACTAGAGCCACTTGCAGCGCCACCTCGGGGAAACTTGAGGGATGGTTTTAGTTGTACGTAGTGTTCATCCGGTGTGCCCTGAGAACGGGATATGTGTAGCTCCTATCGGGATTTGTCGGCGCATCGGGGGGTCTTGCTGGTCTTGTTTTACCATTGTCGAAATGTCTTGCGAACCGGGATTCCGAGACTGATCGGGTCTTCCCGGGAGAAGGTTTATCCTTCATTGACCATGAGAGATTATGATGGGCTAAGTTGGGACACCCCTGCAGGGTATATTATCTTTCGAAAGCCGTGCCCACGGTTATGAGGCAGATGGGAATTTGTTAATGTCCGGTTGTAGATAACTCGACACTTGACCTCTTTAAAATGCATCAACTGTGTGTGTAGCCGTGATGGTCTCTTCTCGGCAGAGTCCGGGAAGTGAACACGGTTTGAGTTATGCTTGACGTAAGTAGTTTCAGGATCACTTCTTGATCACTACTAGCTTCTCGACCGATGCGTTGCTTCTCTTCTCGCTCTCACTTGCGTATGTTAGCCACCATATATGCTTAGTGCTTGCTGCAGCTCCACCATATTACCCCTTTTCCTACCTATGAGCTTAAATAGTCTTGATCTCGCGGGTGTGAGATTGCTGAGTCCTCGTGACTCACAGATTCTACCAAAACAGATGCAGGTGCCGAGGATACCAGCGCAGATGGCGCAACTGAGCTGAAGTGGGAGTTTGATGAGGTCCTTGGTCGTTACTATGTATCGTTTCCAGATGATCAGTAGAGGTGCCCAGTCGGGATGATCGGGGATCTAGCATTTGGGGTTGTCTTCTTTTCATTTGAACTTGACCGTAGCCGGTCTATGAGTGTATTTTGAATGATGTATGATCTTAATTTATGTACTGTGTGAAGTGGCGATTGTAAGCCAACTCTCTTTATCCCATTTTTTTCATTACATGGGATTGTGTGAAGATGACCCTTCTTGCGACAAAACCACTATGCGGTTATGCCTCTAAGTCGTGCTTCGACATGTGGGAGATATAGCCGCATCGTTGGTCTTACAAAGCGCTTCTCCCTCAATGCCCTCACGGCCAAGCTCCTTAGCAATGCCCTCAAGGCCAGATTCTTCAAAGCCCTCACGGCCAATTCCTCAGTCTGCTCCTCCTCCTTCAAAGTCCTCAGCTCCTCCGACAAAGTCTTCAGCTGCTCCGACCAAATCCTCGGCACCTGTGCATCTCGCCACGTGCCAAAGGACCACAGGCATCTCAATTGCCTCAGGAGCATCTGCAAGTTCCTCAGCTGCACCAAATTCCTCAGCTGGCCCCTCTCTGCTGAAGAAAAAGGCAATTGCTGGACAAGGCCTTCGACCAAGTCCTCACAAGAAGCAGGTCGCCTTCGAAGTTCCCTCTGATGATGATGAGGCTGATGATGAAGAACTTGCGGAAATCATCAGAGACAGGCAAGCCAGGGCCGCAAGAGCCAAAGGCAGCAATGTGCTACTGGATCCAAAGTTGATCCTCGACTTCATTGACCTATGGCACAAGGACCCTAACACGCCTTTGCCAGAGATGAACCTCACTCCTGGCCAAAGTCATGTTCTGACTGCCTTCATTGAGGAAGAAAAGTGGAAATTTGAAGAAGGCAGAAGGTTGAAGAAAGCGCAATACAAGAAGCAGCGCTACCTCAAGGACAATGTCCTCACTCTTACCCTTGATCAACTCATATCCTTGCAAGCTGAAATCAAGCAACTGAGTGATGAATTTGATCGCTACTATGCTGATTGGAAGGCGCCATGGTTCGGTTCGTCAATCTGACAAAGAAATTCACTTCAAGTGTTGCTCCTCCTATGCACGTTGAAGTTACACCGGCTGAAGCATCTGCTCAGCCTACTGAAGAACATGCCAGCACCGCTGATGACAATCAGGCTGCTGAAGAAAATGAGAGTACCAGGGCTGATGACTCCATTCCAGCCACTAAAGAAATTCCCAGGGCATCCACTAGTGGTGCGCCTGAAGAAAGTGAAGAAGTTAGGGCAACTGCATCAGTTGCGCCTGAAGAAAATAATCCAAAGTCCTCTGCACCTCCTGCGCCTACACCAACTCCGATCCTTCCATCTGCATCAGATGCGAAGAAGACCAAGGCTGCAGAGCGTGCAACTGTGAAGAAAAGGAAGACATCAACTTCATCAAATTCTTCAGTTCTGAAGAAGATGAAGCATCTGACTAGTTCAATTGACAACCCAATTGATGTCGTTCCAGTCTCTTTCATGGCATCAAAGGGCCTTGTTCCTTTTGGTCAAGATTATGTGATTCCTAGCGAATCTGATGAAGAAACTCCTTTTGCTGCTTCAACAGAGCAGTTGGATGAAGAAATTGAAGTGGATGCAATCGCTTCAACCCCAGTCATCTTCTCGCATATGCCTCAGTTCACTGCTGAAGAGGCCGGTGTTGAAGAAATGGAAGATGAGGATGTACCACTCCTGTGCTCAATGATGACTTTCGGGAAAGTCAGCACCCCAACTCTCCAATGTTCACTCCACTCCAAGCAATTCCTCAGTCCCCAGCTGCTACTGAAGAACAAATGGGATCTGAAGAACCTCATGCAACCCTGTCTATCCATGAAGAAATTCCAACCACTAGTGCTGAAGAAATTGTAAATGAAGAATTGATGACCCAGGCTGCAGCTGAAGAAGAACCTAAAATTCCTCAGTCTGTGGATCCTGAGATTGTGATTCCTGAGGTGGTGATGCAATTGACTGACACTCCTCAGCCCAAGCCAAAGGATCCCTTCTCAAAGAAGCAAAAATTCAAGCCTGATGATTTCTTCGGCAAGCATGTGTTCTTCACTGATTTCAACCCGTTTGACAATGCTCGTCTTTGAAGGAAGCGTTTCTGGACTGCCAGCCAAGCCAACTTCTATTCTTCTTTGCTTTTCAACAACGACAAAGTCTTCGACCACGAGCATATTCCTCATGTGGACCATGGAATCAATGCCTTGCTTCTCTCAAGTCCTCAGTATGCTTCATGATGCAGGCTTGCTCAACTTTTGCTCAGATATAGTTGATTGGAATGAAGAGCTTATTCTTCAGTTCTATGCAATGCTGCATATCACAGGTAATGCTGCTGACGTCAACTCTTGGGTGTTGGACTGGATGATGGAAAACACTCACTACAAGGCATCAGCTTCAAAATTGCTTCGTGCCCTGCCAATCAATCCTCCACCTAAAGGTGCTCGTTGTCTGTATGATGAGCCCGAACTCACTGCTCACTATATACAAGTGCTCATGAAGCCCCTGAAGCCTAGTCAGGCCCCAAGGACCAAATTCCTCGTGAAGGAATTGCTCTATGTGCCAAGAACCATCTATCGCATTCTGACGAAGACCATGAGTCCTATCAAAGGCCATGACTCATCCGATGAGGAAATTATTGGGATGATGAAGAATATGCTATTCAACATAATGCATGGCATCCCCATAAACTATCATGATTTCTTCATGAGGATTCTGGCGAATGTTGCACTTTCACCATTTGAGTTGAAGCCTTACGCGCCGTGAATCATGAGATTTCTTAGAACAAGGTCTTCACTCAACTATAAGGCTGACTTTCAGAATCATCTCAGCTACTTGCCCTCGATTGAAGTCCTCAAGCAGACATATTTGTGGCACCCCGGCTCAGAGCGACCGGTTTACCTTGCATTGCCAGCCCAGAGACCTTGTCTTCTGGCAACACACAACAACATGGTACAGAAAACAACCGCTTTATTCATGCTAGCGGAGCATAGTTCATATTACAACGGTTAGCGAGGCCAAGCAGCACACACGGTGCGGCTGAACAATATGTACATTATCTAGTGAACATAAAGGGGGCTCGATCATGACAACTACTCGGCAGCGGAACAACATTGTACCGGGACTCCATAGCACAAGGACACCGACGTGGACACGGTCTAGACTCGGACAGCACTCCTTTCCAACGGGACTTTCCTGAAATCTGGCATGACACGCCAGGTCAGTACATTGAATGTACTTGCAAGCTCACAATAAGCATAAACAAGATGACAGACCATATTATGATATTTATACAATTTAATCAATAACGCAACTATATAACCAATAAGTTGTGACAGTGCTCAACAGATACTCATTTGCTCGTCTCGCTTACCCGGTGTGACCAATAAACATAATATTACAAACACATATTCGTGATCCTTACGGCGATCACAACCCAACCATCTCGTGGCCCGTGATCCTTAAGGCGATCACAACCCGACCATCTCATGGCCCGTGATCCTTACGGCGATCACAATCCGACCAACTCGTGGCACGTGATCCTTACGGCGATCACAACCCGGCAACTCATGTCCAACTCAACACGATGACCTCACTGTCATCCTTAGTGCAATTAGTGTGCATATTTATTAAGTGTTGACCCATGGTGTACCTTACTTTCGAGCGTGTCCGTATTCGTGGGCTCGGCTATCGATAGATTAAAAACACTCTGTAGAGGTTAGTACACTATACCCACACTACGGAACCCATGGCCTCACTCTCCCATCCGAGTGGACCAACAATTTCACAGCCATGACACTCTCCCGGCCCCTCCGACTCAGACCCCATTGGGCTACCTCCAGACACCTCGACCCCCGTCGTGGACACGATCCACACTGGGATTCGGTACCAAAATTAACTTAACAATGGGTGAGGGAGTCCTGTCCGGATAGCCGAACTATCACCTTTGGCCAGACTCCTGGACTATGAAGATACAAGATTGAAGACTTTGTCTCGTGTCCGGATGGGACTTTCCTTGGCGTGGAAGGCAAGCTTGGCGATACGGATATGTAGATCTCCTACCATTGTAACCGACTCTTGAAAGTGCGTTATGTCGACTAGAGGGGGGGTGAATAGGCGATTTTTATGAATTCTTCACTGAGGAATTTGCCGGTGAGGAAATTCCTTAGCGAAGAACTATTAGCAGCGGAATAAGTACTCAGAAGTAAGCATAACAGAATACAAGCATGGTCATCATGATGAAATGAAGACTAGCACAGAGTACAGAAAGCGTAATCACAGGATAACACAAGATGAAGACAAACAGACTGAAGAAATTGAACTGAGGAAATTGAGAAAGTCTTCAGTCAAAGTCTTCAAACACAGATATGAACAAACACTCAACACAGTAATGAGGAAATGAAAGGGTTGAGGAAATAGAACCAGTAGGTTGGTGAAGACAATGATTTGGTAGACCAGTTCCAACTGCTGTCTCAGTTGTACGTCTGGTTGGAGCGGCTGAGTATTTAAACTCGAGGACACACAGTCCCTGACACCCAGTCTCTGGGCACGCAGCTCAGGACACCCAGTCCTCACCATATTCTCCTTGAACTAAGGTCACGCAGACCTCGTCCAATCACTCGTGGTAAGTCTTCAGGCGACTTCCAAACCTTCACAGACTTGGTCACTCGGCGATCCACAATTCCTCTTGGATGCTCTAGACCTTGACGCCTAACCGTCTGGAAGAAGCATAGTCTCCAAAGGTAACAAGCGTCGGATCCACGCAGGATCAATTTCTTCAGTGATGCTCAATCACTTTGGGTTTGTAGGGGTTTGGTTTTGGGTTTTCCTCACTCGATGATTTTCGCTCAAAGTCCTCGGAGGATGGGTTGCTCTCAAATGACAAGTGTCAAGTTCTCTTGGAGCAGCCAACCAGCTAGTGGTTGTAGGGGGGCGGCTATTTATAGCCTAGGGAGCAGCCCGACATGATAAGACATAAATGCCCCTCAATGATATGACCGTTAGGTGGATAAGATATTTTGGGACAGCTGGCGTGCAGCACAGCAACGGTCGGAAATTTGACTCTCAAATTCCTCAAGGCTATCATGTACCTCACTGTGTAGGTAATTCGCACTGACAAATTCCTAACTCCTCAGTCAGAACATATTCATCAGTGACCAGAAGAACTGCGTCTATGTCACTGAAGAAAGTGACTGAACTGTATGAGATTTCCAAAGGCTTCACTCGAAGGGATTGGTAGGTGTAGGATTTTGAGTTGAGCATCACATGGAAATTTTTTCTTAGTATTTCCTCAACCCCCTTTAACAGTACGATGTTTCCTATGACTCAAGAAAGAGAAAATGAAACTACGAAAACAAAAGTCTTCACGCTTCATGTTCCACAAATGAATACCAAGTCTTCAAGGTCACACCAATTTCTTCACTTTCAAAGTCTTCAGAAAGTCTTCAGAATATCAAAGTCTTCAGTTGAAGAACTTCATTTTTAGGGGTCGACTTTCTCTGTAAATATCAAACTCCTCATAGACTTATAGACCTGTGTACACTCACAAACGCATTAGTCCCTTAACTTATAAGTCTTTAATACACCAAAATCACTAAGGGGCACTAGATGCACTTACAATCTCCCCCTTTTTGGTGATTGATGACAACATAGGTTAAGTTTTCAACGGGGATAAACATATGAAGTGTATACACTGATATTGAGGAATTTGATTACAAGATATAGTAGAACTCCCCCTGAAGATGTGCATAGTGAGGAATTTGCTTTTGAGGCAATGCACATTTGAAGAGTTGAATCATGGAGATCTCCCCTATATCTTGTAATTCATACACGCATTTGATATATAATATGAAGAATTTGAAATGCATGATGAAATATGGTGCCTGATGTGATTTAGCATGCGTGCAATGTCATTAACGAGGAATAAGCATGGAAAGCATAATGCAACAAAAGTATCAGCGCACCATCGGGTTTAAGATTACAACTCGATCCAAATAGAAGTTTTAGAAGAACAAGAGTTGTAACTTAAAAAATGCCCTTAATATAAACCCGCTTGAAGACTAACTCAGATTTCTCCCCCTTTGTCATCAAATGACCAAAAGGATTGAAACTGAGGACTAACGCCCCTGAAGAATTTCAATTCGATGGAGGAGCGCCAGCGTTGTCGGGGTTGTTTGTTGTAGCAGGGCCTGCCGCAGTGTCGTCCAAATCTTCATACTCATCAGTGTCACGTGATGAAGAATAAGAGCTGGCCACCAAGGAAGGAACTTTGACCTTCTTGAATTTCTTCAGTGGAGGTGCAGACCAGTCAAATTCTTCCTTGAGACCCATATTCTTCATATCTGCAGCGCTGTAGACATGAGAGAGAACAGCCCAGGTACGGTTGAAGGTTTCATGGAGGTAGTATTGGTTTTTCTTCACTGCATTGTGTGTTGAGGTCATGTTGTGAAGAATTGAACCAAACTGACGCTTGACCCATTTATGATTGCGATCAACCTTCTGATGAAGACTGAGGAGTAACTCACGGTCAGTCATCACCCTGGGTGCTGTGGCTTGAGGATTTTGCTTGGCTGAGGTATTTGCGGCAGAGTCATGTGTGGCAGAATCGTCATTGGTAGAGTAAGATGCAGCCTTGCGAAATTGACCATCCAATGGACGAATGCCTTCATCGATCATAGCAGCGGCCTTGCCTTTATCATCAGCTGATGAAACTGTCCGTTTGAGGACTTCAATGGGAGGCAAGTAGCTACCGTGGTTCAGAGTGTCAGCTTTGTAATTCAGTGAAGATCTTGCCCTGGTGAATCTAATAATCCAAGGAGCATAGGGCTTCAGCTCGAATGGTGACATAGCAATATTGGCCAGAGTCCTCATGAAGAAATCATGGAAGTTGACGGGAACGCCATGAATGATGTTGAAAAGCATATTCTTCATGATGTCAACGACTTCTTCATCATTTGAGTCGTGGCCTTTGATAGGACTCATTGTCTTCGTCAGAATTCGATAGACAGTCCGAGGCACATACAATAATTCCTTGATGAGGAATTTGGTTCTTGGGGCCTGCCTTGGCTTCAAAGGCTTCATCAGCACTTGCATATAGTGATTTGAAAGTTCTGGTTCATTGTAGATACAATGAGCACCATCAAGTGGAGGACTGAGTGGTAGAGCATGCAGCAATTCAGTTGCTGGTGCCTTGTAGTGAGTATTTTCAGACATCCAGTCTAATACCCATGAGTTCACGTCTTCAGCGTCTCCGGTGATGCGCAGAGTTGCATAGAATTGAAGAATGAGTTCTTCATTCCAGTCACAGATATCAATGCAGAAATTCAGAAGTCCTGCGTCGTGAAGAACACTAAGGACTGGCTCAAAGCCGGGCAGAGACTCCATGTCCACATGAGGAATATGTGCATGATCGAAGACTTTGTCTTTGTTGAAGAGCACTGAGGAATAGAAATTGGCTTGGCTGGCAGTCTAGAAACGCCTCTTCCTTATGCGAGCAGAATCATATGGATTATAATCAGTGAAGAATACGTGCTCGGCAAAGAAATCTTCATCCTTGAACTTTTGTTTGCTTGAGAACGGATTCTTTTGCTTTGGCAGAGGGGTGTCAGTGAGTTGCATCACCACCTCAGGAATCGCGAACTCAGGTTCTTCAGGCTGAGGAATTTCTTGTTCCTCAACAGGTGCAGTCTGAGGATCAGTAGCAGCAGGTTCATCAGCACTAGTGGCTGGAATTTCTTCATGGACAGATGAAGTGGGATGAGTTTCTTCAAAGCCCATTTGAACAGTTGGTGCAGGGGACTGAGGTATCTGTTGGGGTGGGGTGAAGAGTGGAGAATTTGGATGTTGACTTTCCCAAAAGTCATTGTTCATCACTGGCGTTGTGCTTCCAATATCCACATCTTCTTCAAGTTCCTCAACACGGGCCTCTTCAGCTGTGAACTGAGGCATAGGCGTGGAAATGATTGGGGTTGAAGGGATTGCTTCCACTTCAATTTCTTCATCAATCTGCTCTGACGAAGCAGCAGAATGATTTTCTTCATCAGATCCGCTTGGGATCTCATAATCTTCTCCAAAAGGAACAAGGTCCTTTGATGGCATGGAGGAAATCGGAATAGCATCAATTGGATTTTCGATTGAGCTGGTCATTGGCTTCATTTTCTTCACAGCCGAAGAGTTTGACGCAGCTGATGCCTTCCTTTTCTTCACTGCAGCTCGCTCTGCAGCCTTGGTCTTCTTCACATCGAATGCACATGGAAGAATTGGAGTTGGTGTAGGTGCAGATGGAGCTGAGGAATCTGGTTGATTTTCTACAGGCGCAACTGATGCAGTTGCCCTGACTTCTTCAGTTTCTTCAGGCGCACCACTAGTGGATGCCCTGGCAATTTCTTCAGCGGCTGGAATGGGATCATCAGCCCTGGAACTAGCATTTTCATCAGCAGCCTGAACTTCATCAGCGGTGCTGGCATGTTCTTCAGTCGGCTGAGCTGAGACTCCAGCTTGAGGAATTTCATGTTGCGTTGGGGCAGCAACATTGGTGAATTTCTTCGTCAGGTTGACGAATCTGACTTTGGCTCCTTGCCAATCAGCATAGTAGGCATCAAAGTCATTGCTGAGGGCTTGAATTTCAGACTAAGCCTGGAGAAGTTCCTCAGGTGTCATTCTGACAACGTTTTTCTTCAGGAGCTTCTCCTTTCTGTATTGAGCTTTCTTAATCTCTCTTGCCTTTTCAAACTTCCATTTCTCTTCAGTGATGAAATGGGTCAACATATGACTTTGTCCAGGTGTCAGATGAAAATCAGGCATTGGGGTGTTAGGATCCTTGTGCCAGAGATCAATATAATCGAGGATTTTCATCGGATCCAACAGCAGTGGCACAGATGTGCCTTTGGCTCTAGCGGCCTTCACCTGTCTGTCTCTGATGATTTCTGCAAGTTCATCATCAGAAGCTTCATCATCAGAAGGCACATGGAATGCGACTTGTTTCTTCTTTGGACTTGGCCGAGGACCTCGTCCAGCTGTTGCTTTGGTCTTCAGCAGAGTCGGGCCATATGATGACTTTGGTGCATCTGAGGAACTTGCTGAAACACCAGAGGGAATTGAGAAACCAACAGTCCTTTGACATGTAGCCAGATGCACAGGAGCTGAGGACTTTGGTGGAGCAGTAGCAGTGTGAGGAATTTGCCGTGAGGGCGCTGCTGAGGAACTTGGCCGTGAGGGCGCTGTTGGTGAAGCACTTGGCTTATGAGCAGGCTTCTTTGGCATGGATTTCCTCGGTTTGACCGAGGCCTCAGTAGCAGTAGCAGTGGCAGAATCCTCATTGAATTTCTTCACTGCCTCCTTGGCTTGTCTTGCCAATTTAGCTTGGCGCTTAGCCCATTCTTCAGGAAAGTCCTCACCACGTTTGATGCTTGTGGGATCAGCTACTTGGCCAGGTGCCAATGGAGCTCTTGGGCATGGAGGATTGAGGGCGAATTTCTTCATGTACTTTGGAGTCACATATCTGTATTCCCTCCATTCCCTTGCCCATCTCCGTTCAATCTTCTGAATGCGCACCTTGCGCTGATTTTTGTTTTCTTTGCCAAATTTTGCTTCATCAGGTGTGCAATAGTCAGCATAAATTTCCTCAGGGATTTCAAACGCAGTCATAACCTCAGGTTTCTTTCCTCCTTTCTGCGGCTTCTTACCGTCTGCCATATTCTTCAGTTGAGGAATTTGAACAATTGAGTTCTCTGAAGAAGTATGCAGTTTTGCTTCAAGGAACGCTGCAAATGAGTTAAGTTGATGAGAACCTAGTGATTCAGCAGCAGACATGAGTACATGTGAACAGAGTATAGGTGCGAGGAATTCGGAGAGGTCATATGCGTTCTGAGAAGGTTTTTCGAAAAGAACATGTTTTGAGGAATTTGACCAGATGAACCTTGAGGAATTTCACTAAGCGTTCTTGTCATAGGTTCCAGAGTTGTACAGATCGAAGATCCACACAATTAGGGAATCTTGAAGAAAATGATTTCTTAGAGAAACAGTTCAAGATCATATGATGTGAGTGATGTTCATATGTGTGAAGATTTGAAGAATAAACACCTTTGAAGATTTTCAGGAAAGCTTGAGAATCAACGCGAGTAATAAAAGTAACTTTTAATTACCCGAAGTGAATAACACGACGAACTGAGAAGAACAGATGGGAAGTTCGTCAGGTTAGATCTTCCTTGCCCTAACTCTGCGGAGGAAGACAGCTACGGCGGCGGCGGAGTGAAGATTTCCGCGGTCGGCGTGAGTATGACGGCGACGAGGTCGAGGCAACGAAGCTCTTCCTCACTGGCGACGATGGAGTAGCGGCGGCGCTAGGGTTTGAGGAGCTCAAGTGAGAGAGTAGCGATCGAGCGGAGTAAATGAAGTGAGGAAGGGGAGAGGGGTATTTATAGACACCGTGAAAAACTGTTCGCCCGAAGATTTGGGACGAACGTGCCCCTGCCCTTTCTCCTTCACGCGACATGTGTCACCCACGTACTGTGTAGTGGAGATCGTGTACGATCGTGGGTGAATAGAATAATGCATCATGGGATGCGGAACAGTTTGAGCGGCAAAACCAAAAATTTGGATAAGTTTTGTTTTAAAGTATCGTTCACAATTTCTTCAGCTGACAAGGACACAGTGAAGATTTTGAACGAGTTTCAAATAGAACGCACATGAAGAATTTGTGAATAGATTGGGTTGAGTATAGCATAGAGGGGGAAGGGTCCGATCACATTCACTTAGCAAAAAAACAACTTGAAGAAATAGCTATAAGTGAATGTTGTAGAGGACATAAACTCATATATATATATAGCCAATGAAGAAAAACGAAGGAAACAGAGAAGATTTTGCAAAGTTGAAGAATTTGAAAAACTGAAGAATTTCAAAACTGAGGAAAAACTCAAATTGAAGATTTTCAACTTTTTTTTGTGGTGGCGTGACCCACCGTATAAGAATGATGATTTCAGACACCGCATACAATTGTCGTAGGGCTCTGAGAATCAAATTCTTCATTAATTTCTTCACACTTAGAGTGTTATTCTTCATAGATTGAAGAAAACCGTTTCTTCATGTGTTGCACATCTAAGTCATCAATTTTGCATAAGTGTTAGGATGTGTGTTCTTTTCAAAGAACGTTCGAAGATTCTAAGATATTTAGCTCACATCGCAACTTGCTAAATCTCTTCTCATCCAAGGGCTTAGTGAAGATATCAGCTAGCTGTTCTTCAGTCTTCACGTGCTCGATGGAGATGTCGCCCTTCAACACATGATCACGAAGAAAATGATGACAAATCTGAATGTGCTTTGTCTTCGAGTGCTGAACTGGGTTGTGAGCAATCTTGATGGCACTCTCATTGTCGCAGAGGAGAGGCACATTCTTCACGTTGACGCCAAAGTCCTTGAGTGTTTGCTTCATCCAAAGCAGTTGAGCACAGCAACAGCCAGCAGCAATGTACTCAGCTTCCGCAGTAGACAGTGATACGCAGTTCTGTTTCTTCGAGGACCAACAGACCAAAGATCGTCCGAGGAAATGACAAGTGCCAGAAGTTGACTTGCGGTCCACACGATCACCAGCATAGTCAGAGTCAGAATATCCAATGAGATCAAAATCTTGGGGTACCATAATCCTAGTGTTGGTGTGTGAGCTAGATATCGAAGAATATGCTTCACAGCCTTATGGTGTGATTCCTTCGGTGCAGCTTGAAATCGGGCACACATGCAAACACTAAGCATTATATTTGTCCTAGATGCACATAAGTACAATAAAGAACCAATCATGGAGCGGTATACCTTGTGATCGAAGTCAATACCATTTTCATCAGTGCATAGAAGGCCTTTTGTGGGCATAGGAATTTTGACGCCTTTGCAATATTGCATGCCGAATTTCCTCAGTACATCTTTGAGGTATTTCTCCTGAGATATGAATATGCCTTGTGACCATGAGGTCATGGGTTCAAGTCCTGGAAACAGCCTCTTACAGAAATGTAGGGAAAGGCTGCGTACTATAGACCCAAAGTGGTCGAACCCTTCCCTGGACCCTGCGCAAGCGGGAGCTACATGCACCAGGTTGCCCTTTCTCCTGAGATATGAATATGCCATTGTGCTGTTGACGAATTTGAAGACCTAAGAAGAATTTCAACTCTCCCATCATAGACATTTGATATTCTTCACTCATCATATAGGCAAATTCATCACTATAACGTTGGTCAGTACAGCCAAAGATAATATCATCAACATATATTTGGCACACAAACAGTTCACCATCATAAGATTTAGTAAAGAGAGTAGGGTCGAGTGAACCGGGTGTGAAGCCATTCTTCACGAAGAATTCCTTCAATGTATCATACCACGCCCGAGGGGCTTGCTTGAGTCCATAGAGGGCCTTATTAAGTCTGAAGACTTTGTCAGGATTCTTTGGATCTTCAAAACCTGGGGGTTGAGCAACATATACTTCTTCCTCAAGCTTACCATTGAGGAATGCACTTTTCACATCCATTTGATATAATATGATATCATGATGATTAGCATAAGCAAGTAATATGCGAATAGCCTCAAGTCTAGTAACAGGTGCAAAAGTTTCATCGAAATCAATTCCTTCAACCTGTGTGTAGCCTTGAGCTACTAGTCGTGCCTTATTCCTTACCACAAGGCCATTGTCATCTTGCTTGTTGCGGTAGATCCACTTGTGCCAATGATATTATGCTTGCGAGGATCTAGACGTTTGACCAGTTCCCAGACATTGTTGAGCTCGAACTGATGTAATTCTTCTTGCATAGCCTGAATCCACTCCGGCTCCAAAAATGCTTCATCTACCTTAGTGGGCTCTGTGATAGAGACAAAAGCATAGTGCCCACAAAAGTTAGATAAATGTGAAGCTTTTGAGCGTGTGAGAGGACCTGGCGCTTCAATGTCATCGATGATCTTGTCAACTTGTACTTCTTTTGCAACACGAGGATGAGCTGGTTGTCGTCGAGGTATTTGATAATTTTCCTTAGCACCATTGTCTTCAGCATTATTTTCAGGTGCGTCAGCTCGATGTTCTTCGCGTACTGGAATGAATTCTTCAGCAAATTCTTCAGTAGGAATGACATCCTCAGTTGCCTTGAACTTGATAGAATCCTCAGGTGCTGGTTCATCTAACACAGAAGGTAGGTGCTCTCTTTGCGAGCCATTAGTTTCATCGAACCGCACATCTACAGTTTCAACAATCTTGTGAAGAGCGATGTTGAAGACTCTGTAGGTGTGTGAGTCCTTTCCGTAAACAAGCATAAAACCTTCATGTGCTTTCGGTGCAAATTTAGAATTGTGGTGAGGATCTCTAATCCAACATTTAGCACCGAAGACTTTGAAATAACTCACATTGGGTTTCTTGTCAGTGAGGAGTTCATAGGCCGTCTTTTTGAAGAATTTGTGAAGATATACTCTGTTGATGATGTGGCACGCAGTATCAATTGCATCAATCCAAAAACGATGAGGCGTTTTGTATTCATCAAGCATAGTGCGAGCCATCTCAACAAGAGTTCTGTTCTTGTGCTCCACGACGCCATTTTGCTGAGGAGTATAAGGAGCAGATAACTCATGAGTAATACCAAGTTCATAAAGATAGTCATCAAGGCCGGAATTCTTGAACTCAGTTCCATTGTCACTTCTGATGTGCTTGATCTTCACACCAAAGTTGGTTGAAGCCCTCGAGGAAAATCGTTTGAACACTTCCTGCACTTCATGTTTGTAAGTAACAATGTGTACCCATGTATATCGAGAGTAATCATCAACAATGACAAAACCATATAGAGATGCAGCATTAGAGGCTGCTGAGTAATGATTAGGTCCGAAGAGGTCCATGTGAAGCAATTTGAATGGACGGGTAGTGGTCATGATAGTCTTTGCTGGATGCTTGGCCTTGGTCATTTTTCCAGCTTCACAGGCTACGCATAAGTGATCCTTGAGGAATTTGACATTCTCAATGCCAATGACATGCTTCTTCTTCGCAAGCGTGTGCAAATTCCTCATGCCTGTGTGACCAAGTCGTCGATGCCATAGCCAGTCTTCTGAAGCTTTTGCAAGTAGACACACGGCTGGTTGTGGTCCTGTAGAGAAATCAACAATATACAAATCTCCTCTCCTAGCCTTCGAAGACTTTGGAAGTGTCAGCTTCCATAATCACAACACAGCGATACTTGCCAAAGACAACAACCATATCAAGATCACAAAGCATTGAGACTGACATGAGGTTGTATCCTAAGGACTCAACAAGCATGACTTTTTCCATGTGTTTATCCTTAGAGATCGCAACCTTACCAAGACCCAATACCTGACTTTTGCCTTTGTCAGCAAAGATGATGTGCTTCAGATGTGACGGTGATAAGGGAGCATCCATCAAAAGATTCTTGTCACCAGTCATGTGATTTGTACATCCACTATCGAGGACCCATTCAGTGGTTTTTGGTTGATCATCCTGCAGATGAATTAGTGTAACTTACAATCTCATATGCTTCATCAATGAAGAATATGATATCAAGTTCATCAGATGAATTTCATCAAGCAGTAAACAGATATAGCAGGAGGAGGACGTGTGAAAGTTTATTTCATCATGATTCGCCTGCGTCCTTTCAGGCAATTTTGTCAGGTCCCCAGCAAATTGTTCAGACGTTAAGGCACGTCTGGAGACCTGACCCTGCATAAGAGATTAGTTCTTTTTCTTCACCACCCACATCTGAAGGGGTGGCAAAGAGTTCATCACTCTGCGAGCATCATACGAGAATGGTGGCATAGAAGCCAAACCATTTCATTTCACATAAGAGGGGTTAGGGTAAGCATATGAATAAGCAGAGAAATTCTTCGAGGACTTATGAACATAATGATTTGAAGAATAATGTGCATATTCGTAGCCCTTAGCTCTACCCTGTGAAATAGAGTTGTTAGCACGATGATAGTCATATGAGGACTTTGATCCATTTGAGGAATTTGATCCACGTGAGGAATTTGGTCCATATGAGGACTTGGATCCATATGAAGAATTAGGTCCATATGAAGAGTTTGTTCTGGGGTTCCTATTCTTCACAGGTGGTGTCATGAGGACATTCACCTGAAGACTTTCAACATAACTTTTGGGAACCCAGATTTTCTTCATAAGGGAACCGTTCCTGCAGTTAGTCCCAACATATCTAGCAAATACTTCACCATTCTGATTTTTGAACAGTTTATAGTTGGAGTCAAATGACTCATCAGAAGAATGAGGAGATTCACATGTAAAGCCAGATAACTTGGATGGATCAACTGGAGGTCCCTTTGCAGCAACCCATGAGGTTTTGGGGTACTGCTCAGGCTTCCAATATGTTCCATCAGCATTAAGTTTCCTCTCAAAGGCAATACCCTCTTTCCTAGGGTTTCTGTTGAGGATCTGCTTTTTTAGCACATCACCAAGAATTTGATGCCCTTTGAGGCTTTTGTACATGTCTGTCATGTACAACTCCTTCAGCCCTGCATCGTCAGTGATACTAGCAATGTCCTCAGATGAGGAATTAGTGATAGCAGAGGCAGGTGAAGAATTTGTAACAATTGAAGCATTTGAACATTTAAGTGAAGAATTAGCAGATTCACGTTCAATGCACTTTAAGCATGGAGGAACAAATTCTTCCTGAGAAGTGCTGATTTGTTGAGAAAGTAATGAATCGCGCTCCTTCTGAAGATCTTCATAACTCACTCTTAGCTTCTCAAGATCTTGCTTTCTTTGAAGAAATTCATACGAAACTTTCTCATGATCAGATAAGCGAGTGTTATGATGACTTTGAAGGTTATCAAACCTAGACTGAAGTCTCTGAAGATTTCCAGTCAGGGCTTTAGTGCGATCCATTTCTTCACCCAACATATCATCACTTTTGTCTAGCATGTTTTGCACCTTTTCCAAGGCATGTTGTTGTTTGGTGGAAATGCAAACAAGTTTGGTATAGCTAGGTTCAATATCATCATTAGATTCATCATCATCAGATTCACAGTCACTAAATTCAGATGAGGAACATTCGGTTACCTCGACACCCTTTGCCATGAGACATGATGCAGAAGATGATGATTCTGGTTCGAAAGTCATCATTTTGAGAGATTCCTTGAAGTCCTCAAACCAAGGATCATGACGGGTTCGATGACCTTCATAGACGTCGGAGATTCGGTCCCAGATAAGCTTTGCATTGCAAAGATGCATAATATGCCTGAATTGATCTCTAGATAGGCAGGAACAGATGATATCCTTCGCCATGAAGTCAAGTCGAGTGTATTTGCAAATATCATCTGCGTTCGCCGACTTGCATAGATCAGTAAGACCAATCTCAGTGATGGTCCACAGCTCGCTGTCCCTTGCCATGAGGCGCTTCCTCATCATGGCCTTCCAATTGGGATAATCATGACCGTCAAAGATAGGGCATGCCACTTTCTTCATACCTGCGGTCGACATAACTAAAACTCCAGGTGGTTAAACCAAAATCACACAGAACAAGGGAGTACCTTGCTCGGATACTAATTGAAAGTGCGTTATGTCGACTAGAGGGGGTGAATAGGCGATTTTTATGAATTCTTCACTGAGGAATTTGCTGGTGAGGAAATTCCTTAGCGAAGAACTATTAGCAGCGGAATAAGTACTCAGAAGTAAGCATAACAGAATACAAGCATGGTCATCATGATGAAATGAAGACTAGCACAGAGTACAGAAAGCGTAATCACAGGATAACACAAGATGAAGACAAACAGACTGAAGAAATTGAACTGAGGAAATTGAGAAAGTCTTCAGTCAAAGTCTTCAAACACAGATATGAACAAACACTCAACACAGTAATGAGGAAATGAAAGGGTTGAGGAAATAGAACCAGTAGGTTGGTGAAGACAATGATTTGGTAGACCAGTTCCAACTGCTGTCTCAGTTGTACGTCTGGTTGGAGCGGCTGAGTATTTAAACTCGAGGACACACAGTCCCGGACACCCAGTCTCTGAGCACGCAGCTCAGGACACCCAGTCCTCACCGTATTCTCCTTGAACTAAGGTCACGCAGACCTCATCCAATCACTCGTGGTAAGTCTTTAGGCGACTTCCAAACCTTCACAGACTTGGTCACTCGGCGATCCACAATTCCTCTTGGATGCTCTAGACCTTGACGCCTAACCGTCTGGAAGAAGCACAGTCTTCAAAGGTAACAAGCGTCGGATCCACGCAGGATCAATTTCTTCAGTGATGCTCAATCACTTTGGGTTTGTAGGGGTTTGGTTTTGGGTTTTCCTCACTCGATGATTTTCGCTCAAAGTCCTCGGAGGATGGGTTGCTCTCAAATGACAAGTGTCAAGTTCTCTTGGAGCAGCCAACCAGCTAGTGGTTGTAGGGGGCGGCTATTTATAGCCTAGGAGCAGCCCGACATGATAAGACATAAATGCCCCTCAATGATATGACCGTTAGGTGGATAAGATATTTTGGGACAGCTGGTGCGCAGCACAGCAACGGTCGGAAATTTGACTCTCAAATTCCTCAAGGCTATCATGTACCTCACTGTGTAGGTAATTCGCACTGACGAATTCCTAACTCCTCAGTCAGAACAAATTCATCAGTGACCAGAAGAACTTCGTCTCTGTCACTGAAGAAAGTGACTGAACTGTATGAGATTTCCAAAGGCTTCACTCGAAGGGATTGGTAGGTGTAGGATTTTGAGTTGAGCATCACATGGAAATTTTTCCTTTGTATTTCCTCGACCCCCTTTAATAGTACGGTGTTTCCTATGACTCAAGAAAGAGAAAATGAAACTACGAAAACGAAAGTCTTCACGCTTCATGTTCCACAAATGAATACCAAGTCTTCAAGGTCACACCAATTTCTTCACTTTCAAAGTCTTCAGAAAGTCTTTAGAATATCAAAGTCTTCAGTTGAAGAACTTCATTTTTAGGGGTCGACTTTCTCTGTAAATATCAAACTCCTCATAGACTTATAGACCTGTGTGCACTCACAAACACATTAGTCCCTTAACCTATAAGTCTTCAATACACCAAAATCACTAAGGGGCACTAGATGCACTTACAACTCTGTGTAACCCTAACCCTCTTTGGTGCCTGTATAAACCGGAGGGTTTTAGTCCGTAGGATGAACAACAATCATACCATAGGCTAGCTTCTAGGGTTTAGCCTCTCTGATCTCGTGGTAGATCTACTCTTGTACTACCCATATCATCAATATTAATCAAGCAGGAGTAGGCTTTTACCTCCATCGAGAGGGCCCAAACCTGGGTAAAAACATCGTGTCCCTTGTCTCCTATTACCATCTGCCTAGACACACAGTTCGGGACCCCCTACCCGAGATCCGCTGGTTTTGACACCGACATTAGTGCTTTCATTGAGAGTTCCTCTCTGTCGTCATCTTTAGGCCCGATGGCTCCTCCGATCATCAACAATGATGCGGTCTAGGGTGAGACTTTTCTCCTCGGACAGATCTTCGTATCCGGCGGCTTTGCACTGCGGGCCAATTCGCTTGGCCATCTGGAGCAGGTTGAAAGCTACGCCCCTGGCCATCAGGTCAGATTTGGAAGTTTGAACTATATGGCTAATGTCCGCGGAGACTTGATCTTCGACGGGTTCGAGCCACAGCCAAGCGCGCCGCACTGTCACGATGGGGATGATCTAGCTCTGCCGCCGGACAGTGCCCTGGAGGCCGCACAAGTGTCCGCTCTGACCCTTAGCTCGAAGCCGACTGCGCCGATCGAGGACGGGTGACTGGACACCGCCTCGGGGGCTGCTATCTCTATGGTGATTGAGCCGAACACCAACACTGTCCTTTGCGAAGCTCGTGACTCCAAGGTGCCAGACTCCTCTCCGGACTCCGAACCTTCCACGCCCCTGCCAATCGAATCCGATTGGGCGCCGATCATGGAGTTCACCGCCGCGGACATCTTTCAGCACTCGCCCTTTGGCGACATCCTGAACTCGCTAAAGTCTCTCTCTTTATCAAGAGAGCCCTGGCCAGATTATGGTCAGGAAGGTTGGGATGCGGATGACGAAGAAATTCAAAGCCCACCCACCACACACTTCATAGCCACTGTCGATGATTTAACCGACATGCTCGACTTCGACTCCGAAGACATCGAAGGTATGGACGACGATGCAGGAGACGACCAAGAACCAGCACCTACAGGGCACAGGAAGGCCACCTCATCATACGACATATATATGGTGGACATCCCAAAAGATGGGAATGGCGATGGAACAATGGAGGATGACCCCTCCAAGAAACAGCCTAAGCGTCGGCGTCAGCGGTGCCGCTCTAAATCCCGCCACAACAAAAACGGTGATTCCGGCACAGGAGACAATAACACCTCGGAAAGTGCCGAAGACAACCCCCTCCAGCAGGATTCAGCGCAGGAGGATGGAGAAGCCAGCCCTCATGAGAGAGCGGCAGACAGAGAGGTAGAGGATGATAATTACATGCATCCCTCCAAAGACGAGGCAAGCCTCGATGACGACGAATTTGTCGTGCCTGAGGATCCCGTCGAACAGGAGCGTTTCAAATGCAGGATTATGGCCATGGCAAGCAGCCTCAAGAAAAAGCAGCAACAGCTTAGAGCTGACTAAGACTTGCTAGCTGACAGATGGACTGAAGTCCTTGCGGCCGAAGAGTATGAACTCGAACACCCCTCCAAGAGCTACCCAAAACGCAGGCTGCTACCCCGATTAAAGGAGGAAGCACCCAAACCTACATCACCAGCGCATGATGCGGCCAACCGGCCACCTCGTGGCCGCGACAGAGAGGCCTCTCGGCCCTCCACTCAAGCCGCACCCCGGCGTCGCTCAAAAAGTACCAAGGCACGGGGAAATGCGCCAGACCTGCGAGATATATTGGAGGACAAAGCAAGGCAAACAAGATCGATCTGTGGATCGCGTGGGCGCCTCACTACACGTGACGATAACCGTCATGCCGGATACAGCAAATCCGGCCGAGCCGAACACAGCAGACAAAGCTCATTTGAGCTACGTCGTGATATAGCCCAGTACAGGGGCGCCGCACACCCACTATACTTCACAGATGAAGTAATGGATCATCAAATCCCCGAGGGTTTCAAACCCGTAAACATCGAATCATACGATGGCACAACAGATCCTGCGGTATGGATCGAGGACTACCTCCTTCATATCCACATGGCCCGCGGTGATGATCTACATGCCATCAAATACCTCCCACTCAAGCTTAAAGGACCAGCTCGGCATTGGCTTAACAACTTGCCAGCGGAGTCAATTGGTTGTTGGGAAGACCTGGAGGCCACATTCCTCGACAACTTCCAGGGCACCTATGTGCGACCACCAGACATCGATGACCTAAGCCACATAATTCAGCAGCCAGAGGAATCGGCCAGACAATTCTGGACACGGTTCCTAATCAAGAAAAATCAAATCGTCGACTGTCCGGATGCAGAGGCCCTTGCAGCCTTCAAACACAACATCCGCGACGAGTGGCTTGCCCGGCACCTAGGACAGGAAAAGCCGAAATCCATGGCAGCCCTCACAACACTCATGACCCGCTTTTGCGTGGGAGAGGACAACTGGCTAGCTCATAGTAACAATATGACCAAGAGCCCTGGTAATTCGGATACCAAGGACAGCAATGGCAGGTCACGTTGCAACAAGCACAAGCGCCGCATTAACGGTGATAATGCTGAAGATATGACAGTCAATGCCAGATTCAGAGGCTCTAAACCCGGTCAGCGGAAAAAGCCATTCAAGAGAAATACTCCGGGCCCGTCCAACTTGGACTGAATACTCGACCGCTCGTGCCCGATACACGGCACCCCCGAAAAATCAGCCAACCACACCAACAGGGATTGTTGGGTGTTCAAGCAGGCAGCCAAGTTAAATGCCGAAAACAATGACAAGGGGCTGCATAGCAATGACGAGGAGGAGCCCCAGCCGCCGAACAATAGAGGACAGAAGGGCTTCCCCCTACAAGTGCAGACGGTGAACATGATATACGCAACCCACATACCCAAAAGGGAGCGGAAGCGTGCACTAAGGGACGTATATGTGATGGAGCCAGTCGCCCCAAAGTTCAATCCGTGGTCCTCCTGCTCGATCACTTTTGATCGAAGGGACCACCCCACTAGCATCTGCCATGGCGGATTCGCCGCATTGGTTCTGGACCCAATAGTTGACGGATTTCACCTCACTAGAGTCCTGATGGACGGCGGCAGCAGCTTGAACCTGCTTTATCAGGATACAGTGCGCAAAATGGGCATAAACCCCTCAAGGATTAAACCCACAAAGATGACCTTTAAAGGCGTCATACCAGGTGTAGAGGCCAATTGTACAGGCTCAGTTACACTTGAAGTGGTCTTTGGATCCCCGGATAACTTCCGAAGTGAGGAGTTAATCTTCACATAGTCCCGTTCCGCAACGGCTATCACGCACTGCTCGGACGAACCGCATATGCAAAGTTCAATGTGGTGCCGCACTACGCATACCTCAAGCTCAAGATGCCAGGCCCTCGAGGAGTCATTACGATCAACGGAAACACCGAACGCTCTCTCCAAACGGAGGAGCATACGGCGGCCCTCGCGGCGAAAGTACAAAGCAGCCTCTCAAGGCAATCCTCGAGTCCGGCTATTAAACGTCCGGACACCGTCAAGCGCGCCCGGGGTAACCTACAACAAGACCGCCTGGCACGACCAGAGCATGCGTAGCAATGCAGCCCCAACCCCAGCCCTCGCGAAATTGCGAAACCAGTATTACACGTACATAATTACGCTCTGGAAATACCATGGGCATAGGGGGAGGGGCACGACCACGGCAGGCCCAGAATGCGGCTCAACCGCACCAGTGGCTGCCGATTGTGTCATTCTTTTTTCTCTTACTTTCAGGACTCCTTTCTCAAGAAGCCCTGTCCGGTAGTAGAATCGCCGAACACACGATGCAACAGCCAGGGAAGCAGAAAGCTACGTCGAGTGTCCAGGTGGTCTCTATAACGAGCAGTGTACTTGTTTCACATATCATCCCGCAGCTCGCCCCTGGAGGAAGACATGTCAAATAGTCCCGTCCATTGCTTATTGCACTATTTGTATCGTTCTGCTTTTACCGTAGCCTTTTTAAATAAACAATACATAGCTTCTGCCTGTTCTTGCATTCATTTTTTTATCTATATATGTTCACTTATGTCATGTTGCACCCGTACACTTTGGTACGGCCAAATACACTAGGGGCTTAAGTACCCCAAAATATGGTGTGATAAGTCCGAACACTTTCACAAGTTCGGCACCCCGAACTTATAGCATTATATGCATCGGCTCTGAATCATGTCTTGGGTCAATAGTTGGGTTTGCCCGGCTCCCATGTTTTGGTACCTTACGTTCCATTATATCGGCTAAGGTAGCACTGGGAGAACCACTACGATTGTGCCCTGGTTGAGCTGGGTTAAGCACCTAGGTGGAGAAAGCTAAAACTGACCGTCATGATAGGGCGAGAGACGGTCGCTGTTCGAGAGGTTTTCGAGTCCCTAAAGACTTATGCCGCTTAGAGCGAGGAGTCGGCTTTGTCCGGCCCAGGCGTGGATAGCGCCCTGAACTCGGTCTTCCGAGTACCAGGGGCTTCGCCGAAATTTAAAATTATAGAATTCTATGGCTAAGTGAGAGTGTTCAAGCATCATAGTCCGGTTGCCTCGTTCGTTGCGTTGAGCGCCTCCCTCAAAGGACCCAAGAATGGGAAAAAGAGCGCTCAAGTTTATCCCGAACACCCCAGCACTCGTGGCATGGGGGTAGAAGCCGACGACTCGCCATCTCTCAAATTTAATAAACGGCCGCACAGAAGGTAATATTTTAAATTCACAAGTGTTGCTTAGCGCATATGAACAAGTTTTCAGCGTACAGGATAACAAATGCGAGTTTACTCAAAAATTACGTCTTTGGAGCATTCACCCGCTATAAGGCGGGCACCCTTCAGGACGCCCTCATAATACATTTCGGGCTTGCGATACTCCTTGCCCGGCGGTGGTCTATCCGTCACAAGCTTCTCAGCGTCCATCTTGCCCCAGTGCACTTTAGCACGGGCAAGGGCCCTACGGGCACCTTCAATGCAGAGGGAGCGCTTGATGACTTCAAGCCAGGGAGAGGCATCCACCAACCGCCTCACCAGCTCGAAGTAGCTCTCAGGCAGGACCTCCCCAGGCCACAGCCGGCCTATAAGGCCCTTCATGGCTTGTTCGGCTACCTTATGGAGCTCGAATAGCTACTTCAGCTAGTCGCTCAAGGGCACCGGGTGTCCGGCCTCAGCATGATAGGACCAGAACACCTTCTCTGTCGAGCTCCCTTCTTCGGCTCGGTAGAATGCGGCGGCGTCGGACACACTGCGGGGCAGATCTGTGAATGCTCCTGGAGAGCTCCGGATTCGGGTAAGTAACACGTAATTCACTTTCACATGCTTGCTTTGCATAAAGAATGCCTTACCCGCCGCTATCTTTTTCATCACCTCAATCTCCTGGAGGGCTTTTTGGGCTTCGGCCTTGGCAGATTTGGCACTTTCAAGTGCCGAGGCAAGCTCGGACTCTCGCATCTTTGAGTCAAGCTCTAAACTATTGTGTTTTTTCACGAGAGCATTGAGCTCTTGCCGCACCTCCGCCACCCGCGCCTCTTGTTTCTCTCGCTCGGTGCGCTCCATGGCCGCATTATCTTCGGCCCTGGACAGCGCTTCCTTCAGGATCACCACCTCGGTTGTGGCCCCTATCACATTTACGTTGGTCCTGCCACTATTTGCAACCAAGTATTTTTATATACACTTACATAAGTTACTACCTACCTTCCTTGTCCTCGAGCTGCTTCTTGGCAAGGCCGAGCTCGTTCTCGGACCGCTCGAGGCTCTGCTTCAATGCATCGACCTCCACAGTCAGTGCGGCAGAGGTCAGAAGCGCGACCCACATTCCCATATTGACATTTTTATGTTAGACTCCTGCGTATATCTTTTTAGATCCTCAGTCCAGCTTTTCTTTCCGAACACCAAACTGAGCATCAGGGGCTACTGTCTATGTGGTAACATTTTTATATATCTTAAATACTTACCTCAGAAGGGGAGCCTTGGCGCAGTGGTAAAGCTGCTGCCTTGTGACCATGAGGTCATGGGTTCAAGTCCTGGAAACAGCCTCTTACAGAAATGTAGGGAAAGGCTGCGTACTATAGACCCAAAGTGGTCGGACCCTTCCCTGGACCCTGCGCAAGCGGGAGCTACATGCACCAGGTTGCCCTTTTTTTAAAATACTTACCTCAAAGCCTGTTAGAAGGCTGGCACAGGCTTCAGTCAGACCGCTTTTGGCGGACTGAACTTTCTGGATCACCACACTCATAACAGTGCGGTGCTCCTCATCGATGGAGGCGCCGTTAAGCGCCTCCAGCAAATTATCCGGTGCCTCCGGTTGGACGGAGGTCACCGGTGTCGCGGTCTTTCCCTTCTTACGAAGGGGCCGCCTGTCGAACTCCGGAACCACTGAAGGTTCCGGTGCGGAGTCCGGCCCAGGGCCGGACTTAGAGCCCTTTGGGGTTTTATCCCCCTTGTGCCTGGAGTCCGGGAGGTTGCCTTGCGGCGCCTCCTAGACCACCTCCTCCTGGCCGGGCCCCTTTTGGGACCCCACCTCGGCGTCATCCATAGCGCGAGGAGAGGAGGCAGCCGGAAGTGAGGTGCTATTCACGTCCGACAAATCCAGGGAGCCGCTCGTTGAGGCGTCGAGTCCGTCCTTGGGTGGGCTGCAGGGTTATATTCGGTGTTAGGAGATTTTGTGTGACAAATGAAACGCCATGAGTTGTTCTGGTATCCAGACAATTACGATTTCGCCAGGGGCTTAGCCCTCGGTGGCCACTCCTCCTCGCCGTCGTCGGCGTTGGTGGAGTAGTCCGGAGGGGGGTCCTTCCCTTCTTGGACCCTCCGACCTCCCCAGTTGGGGCGGCCTTCCTTTTCTTCTCTCCCCCGCTGGGGGAGAGGCCTCTTTTTCTCCTCCTCGTCTTCACGGGAGGAGTCCGCCTCGGAGTCATCGGACGATGAGTCTGACAACACCTAGCGCCGGGAACTCCTTCGAGTTCCCGTGGCCTTCTTCTTGGCCTTCTTCTCCAGCACCAGGTGAGGTGCCGGAACCAGCAGCCCGTCAATTGGGCGTCCGCTGGGTCTTCTAGCAAGGGAGCCGGACAGTCAATTTGCCCGGACGTCTTCTGCCAATCCTGTCAAAGGCAAGGGAGTTTAGATCCCGCATAGAGTCAAACAATGGAAAACAAGAGTCCCGTAAAGGGTAAAGTAGCTTACCTCGCTAGCTTGACGCTGCGAGCTCAATCCGCGATCTTCGGTAGCGGATGCAGGAGCCTCGGCGCCCTTGAACAGCACCTTCCAGGCATCTTCGTACGTAGTGTCGAAGAACCTGCTCAAGGTTTGGTGTTGTGCCAGATCAAACTCCCACAAGCTGAAGGCCTGTTGTTGGCACGGGGGGATCCGGCGGATGAGCATGACCTGGACTATGTTGACACGCTTGAGCTTCTTGTTCACCAGGGTTTGGACGCAGGTTTGAAGTCCGGTCAGCTCTTCCGAATTACCCCACGTCAAGCCCGTCTCTTTCCAGGAGGTGGGCTGTGTAGGGAAGCCAGATCGGAATTCAGGGGCCGCTGCCCATTTAGGGTCACGCGGCTCGGTGATGTAGAACCACCCTGATTGCCACCCCTTTATGGTCTCCACGAAGGAGCCTTTGAGCCATAGGACATTGGCCATCTTGCCCACCATGGCACCTCCACACTCCGCTTGGCGTCCGCCCACTACCTTCGGCTTGACATTGAAGGTCTTCAGCCATAAGCCGAAGTGGGGCTGGATGCAGAGGAAGGCCTCGCACACGACGATGAACACCGAGATGTTGAGGATGAAATTCGGGCCAGATCATGGAAATCTAGGCCGTAGTAGAACATGAGCCCCCGTACAAATGGGTGAAGTGGAAAATCTAGTCCGAGGAGGAAGTGTGTGAGGAACACCACCCTCTCATGGGGCCTGGGGGTGGGGATGAGCTGCCCCTTGTCAGGGAGCCGATGCGCGATGTCGTTGCATAAGTATCCGGCCTTCCACAGCTTTTTGATGTGCCCCTCCGTGATGGAGGAGGCCATCCACTTGCCTCCCGCTCCGAACATGGCTGGAGAAGGTTGAGGTGGGATGTGCGGACTTGGGCGTTGGACCTCGAGTGTGCGGAAATGGATGAGCAAAGGAGGAAGAAGGCGTAGGTAGAAAGGTGGATCCTTATCCCCTTATATGGGCGGACGAAGCTATGCGTCCCCACCAGCCTGGTAAAACTCGCTTATCTCCCAAGCGCCGTAATCAATGGCGCAGTCGGGTTACCCACGCCCGTATTGATGAGAATCCCGAAATAAGGGGACACGATCTCTGCTTTGACAAGACGTGCCAAGGAAACCGCCTCGCTAAACACGCTGAGATGGGACAGTAAAAATGATTCGAATAAAGGCTTGGTCGTGGTGTGATGTCACACCACGAAATACGTCAGGAGATTGAATTTGTGTAAATATTATTCTCTCTACGGTGGTATGTGGAACTTATTTTGCAGAGCCGGACACTATCCTTGTGTTCAAAATCTTCTAGGAAGTATTCGGAGGAGGAACCCACCTTGCAATGCCGAATACAATATGCACGCCGGACTCGTCGTCATTGAAGCCTGGTTCAGGGGCCACTGAGGGAGTCCTGGATTAGGGGGTGTCCGGATAGCCGAACTATCACCTTTGGCCGGACTCCTGGACTATGAAGATACAAGATTGAAGACTTCGTCTCGTGTCCGGATGGGACTTTCCTTGGCGTGGAAGGCAAGCTTGGCGATACGGATATGTAGATCGCCTACCATTGTAACCGACTCTGTGTAACCCTAATGCTCTTCGGTGCCTATATAAACCGGAGGGTTTTAGTCCGTAGGACAAACAACAATCATACCATAGGCTAGCTTCTAGGGTTTAGCCTCTCTGATCTCGTGGTAGATCTACTCTTGTACTACCCATATCATCAATATTAATCAAGCAGGAGTAGGGTTTTACCTCCATCGAGAGGGCCTGAACCTGGGTAAAAACATCGGGTCCCTTGTCTCTTGTTACCATCCGCCTAGACGCATAGTTCAGGACCCCCTACCCGAGATCCGCCGGTTTTGACACCGACAACGGGCACACAAGGTTATGCTTGCCTATAGGGCCAGGGTACAGCACACCCATAACCTTCCCTATTGAGGTACCGACCAGAGGCACGACCATGAAACGCATTAAGGCCGTCCCATACCGACAAGTGTGGTTGCACTGGGAAAGACTCGTTTCAGCGGCACCACAACCCGGTCAACAACATGTTCAAGTTGAATTATTAATCAGGTTCAACTTAATGTGAAAATAAAATAACCAGTGTCATACTGCCGTACCATGCATCACTTAACAAATGCATCACATAACCATGCAAAGATTGCACCAATCACGCTCCCACGGAGCCAACATAAACTCATGCTACTACACTGGTAAAAACTTTTCTTTACTTATACCAGAACTATTTCTAGCAATTGTCATCATTATCCCTCATGCAAAAATATTATTCAAATTACTCATCAACTCTATGACCATATTATGTATTTAACTCTTGCAACTAAATTATCTTACTAACAAAAGTTACTCCAAACATACTGAAGTTCAAGCATTTTAACCTAACAAGCATATAACAGAATATATTTATTATATAACTAATTAAATGCATCAATATTCATAAGTTCAAGTATGAAAATCATAAATATTGAAGTGGCACCATGAAAATGTTACTGTGGCTTTGCCTTAGTACTGATGAGGTTCACAAGGCTCCTGGTGATTCTCAAGACAAGCTGGTTCCTCTAAAAAATTTCAAAAACCACAAAAGAAAATATCAAGAAACCTTCTGAAAATTGCCAAAAAATCTAGACAGCAAGGAAAAATCCCATCTTTTGGGAGCTATTAGATTTTTGGACAAAGAACACAATGCAAAAGAATCACTGCATTTGGACTTGTAGAATAAAAGTTATGGCTGTTTGAATGCTCCTGGAATTTAAATAAATTTGAAAAACAGAAAATAGAGAGGAGGTGACGTCGATGGCGTATTTTCCCGGGGCGCCACCACTCATACCGCTTCACGCGCGTTACGAGTGGCTGACTAGTGGGCCCCGCTAGTCAGGCCAGAGGGAGGGGAAAGAAAACAGAGAGGCGCGGCGCTTCGCCGGAGCTCACACCGGCGTTGAGGCATCTTGGAGGGAAACGAGAGGGAGGGATCGACAGAGAAGGCTCTTGCGCACTTGCCCGTACCTATGGCGTGGCAAACGGTGACCGGACAGCGTCGGATTCTTCCTTGCAAGCGGACGCAAAACACGGTGGTCGCCGGAGATGAGGAAGACGATGGCTAGGGGCGGCTCCAGAGGCTCGGGCTTGGCACGTTAGCTTCACGGAGGAGAGGCGGAGGCCCTGGCGGGGTTGCCTCGGCTTGGGAGTGGCCGAAGCTGCGGGGTCGATCCAGAGGGGATCGCCGGTGAGCTTGGCTCGGGGACGGTAGCCCGCGGCCTGCCCGGCCGGGCTGCGGGTTCTAGTGGCTATAGGAGGGAGTGGTGGTGAGGTGCGGTGCTCCAGGAGGCTACGGAGGGGGTTATTTATAGGCGGGGCAGCAAGGAGGGCTCGTGCTCTGCTGGAGGACAGCTATCGCCGTGCCCGGCGACGAATGGTGCTAGAGAGAGATGGGGGAAGGCGACGAGGTCACGCGGGAGCTCTGCACGGACGGGGACAAGCATAGGAGCAAGGAGGAAAGGGACGACCACAGTGCGCGGGCACTGTGCCGTTGGCCGAACCGTGCCCGTGCTCGCTGCGTGAGCTCCGGCGTCGGCGAGCGGCAGGCAGGAGTAAAGGAGGTTGAGACGAGGATGGTGGCGCGGGGGGACATGCCCAGGCTGGCCGAGCAGCATGCACGCGCGCCACAGAGGCGCTGGCGACGCGCAAAGCGCGTGTTTGGCATGCCAGCACCCTCGGACGAACGCGGTCACCGCGTGGACCGTGACATCAGGCCACATTTGCACTAACCATGATGTCTGGCGTGTAGTCCTTAGTAACTTTAGGTGTTACCACGGCTCGGTTTGTTTCCAGGTGCAGTAGAAGTGAAATGGTGAAGATGTTTAGTTACTGGACAGAAACTTTGAATGGTTACTGTGGTCAAACCACAGGGTTTCAAGGGCTGATCTTTGGGGTTTTACTGACTCTTACTAAGGTGAATAAGCACAGGGAAAAACAGCTACATTGGAGCTAGTAAAAAGGTAGTTGCTATAGAAACTACCATTTCATCCCAGAAGTGAAAATATTTGATGTAGCAAAAATACTCCAAAAAGTGGTGAAATGTTTTTGCTCAGAAATGTGCCCTAGGGTCCAAAGAATATTTGGGATTTTTCTCAGGATTTTTAGGGCAACAGAAATGAGGGTTGCTTTGGAGGTCAAAGAGTTTAGCTAGGGTTTAAGAGGCAAATTGAATATTTTTCATTTAAGAAAAATATTCCAAACAATTTTATTGGGTTGGCCAGGAGTGAAATGATGGATTAGAAGAGGAGAGGGGGCACTTGGGTGAAAATCAAGGGATACCCAAGTGATCAAGTCCAAATGGAATGATTCAAAACTCCAAATTCAAAACCAACTGAGAAGAAAATCAGGCAAATAAAAGAGGGCAAAAACCAAGCTGTGACAAACCTCCCCCACTTAGAATGAATCTCGTCCTCGGGATTCAGTTTCTTGGGAAAACCATTCTAGATAACATGCCCTTAGAAATTCTTCTGATTCCCAGGTTGATTCTGACTCGGTATGATGCATCCATTGAACGTTATAAAATTTCCGTGACTTACTGCGAGTGACTCTTTCCATCTGATCCAAAATTTTCACTGGCCTCTCTTCGTAGGTCAAATCCTTTGCCAGCTCTATCTCTGCCAAATTGGTCTTTTTCTCGGGTGGTGAGATGCACCATTGCAGTTGTGAAACATAGAACACGTTGTGCATGTCGGACAGTTCCGGAGGCAGCTCCAACTGATATGCCACAGCACCCACTCGGGTCATGACGGGAAATGGTCCAATAAACCTGGGTGCCAATTTTCCACGGGTTTGGAACCTTCTTACTCCCTTCATGGGTGTGACTCGAAGGTAGACATGCTCTCCGGGTTCAAAACTGATCTGCCGGTGCTTTGCATCATAATAACTTTTCTGTCGCAATTTGGCCAGCTGTAATCTATCTCGGATCTCCTTGACTTGCTTTTCGGCTTCCAACATGAGATCTGTTCCAAAAATACGGCTATCTCCGGTTTGAGACCAATTTAATGGAGTGCGGCACTTACGGCCATACAAAGCTTCATAAGGTGACATCTTTAAACTGGTCTGGAACCCATTGTTATACGAGAACTCAGCGAACGACAAGCAATCTTCCCATTGTGGTCCTTGGGCTAATACACAGGCTCGGAGCATATCTTCGAGTATTTGATTTACTATTTCCGTTTGCCCATCTGTCTGAGGATGATATGCGGTGTTGTATTTTAATTCTGTCCCAAGGGCTTGATGGAGACGGGTCCAGAAAGCAAAGGTGAAAAGTGAACCTCGGTCAGTAGTGATGGTCCTGGTAACTCCATGTAGACTAACAATCCTGGATACATATAGTCGGGCAAGCTCATCTGCTCGGTATGAGGTTTTGACTGGGAGGAAGTGAGCCACCTTGGTTAATGTATCCACTATGACCCATATCGCATTATTGCCTCGCCGGGTCCTGGATAATCCTATGATGAAATCTATACATACGTCGTCCTATTTCCATTGTGACACGAGCAGTGGTTGGAGAAGTCCGGCTGGTTTCTGATATTCCACCTTAACTTTGTTGCATGTGTCGCAACAAGCCACGAAATAAGCAATGTCTTTCTTCATTCCATCCCACCAGAATATCTGTCGAAGGTCTTCATACATTTTTGTGCCTCCAGGGTGGATTGAATACGAAGACTCGTGGGCTTCTGACAAAATTTTCTCCTTTAGGTCAGCTTGCTTAGGCACACAAATCCTTCCCCTGAATCGGAGGGTACCATACTGATCCTTCGAGAAATCGGATGACTTGATGCGTTTCTGCAGTTTCGCATTGCCTGGCTGGGCCTTGTGGATTTCTTCCTCCAGGGTAGGAGTGACTGTCAGAATATTGGCAAGACCAGCCTCAATAATGACCAGGTTGAGCTGAGCAATTTCTTCTTTGAGTTCGGAAGGCAGAGATTCCAGCATCACGTTTAAACTAATGGGCTTTCGACTGAGTGCATCAGCAACCACGTTGGCCTTACCCGGATGGTAATTTATTCCAAGATAATAATCCTTGACCAACTCCAGCCATCTTCACTGACGGAGGTTTAAATCTGGCTGAGTAAATATGTATTTGAGACTTTTATGGTCGGTAAAAATTTGGCACCTTTTTCCAATGAGGTAGTGTCTCCAAATTTTTAAAGCATGAACTACCGCGGCCAATTCCAAATCATGAGTGGGGTAATTGCCTTCATGTGGTCGTAGCTGCCGTGAGGCGTAGGCTACTACCTTGCCATCTTGCATAAGCACGCACCCAAGTCCTTGTCGGGAAGCGTAGCAATATACATCAAAGCTACGGTAGATATCTGGAAGTGTCAATACCGGCGCAGTTGTTAAGCGCTCCTTTAACTCGGTGAAACTTTTCTCATAGTCTGACGTCCATTCAAACTTCTTATCCTTTTTAAGCAACTCCATCATGGGCTTAGCAATCTTGGAGAACCCTTCAATAAACCGACGGTAATATACGGCTAATCCAAGAAAACTCCGGATCTGAGACACGGTGGCGGGTGGCAACCAGTTGAACACGTCTTTTACTTTGCTTGGGTCCACGGCTATTCCTTCAGCGGATAGTATATGCCCGAGGAATCCAGCTTGCTTGAGCCAAAACTCACATTTACTGAACTTGGTGTACAACTGGTGCTCACGGAGTCGTTGTAGCACTGCGCGGAGGTGTCCTTTGTGCTCTTCTTCATTTCTTGAGTAAATAAGTATATCATCGATGAAGACGACCACGAACTTATCAAGGAAATCCATGAACACTTTGTTCATCATGTGCATGAAGAAGGCAGGGGCGTTAGTGAGGCCGAAGGACATGACGGTATATTCATAAAGACCATAGCGAGTGGTGAACGCGGTCTTGGGAATATCCTCCTTTTTAATTTTGAGCTGGTAATATCCAGTTCGCAAATCAATCTTTGAGAATACCTTGGCTCCACTGAGTTGATCAAACAAATCATCAATTCTTGGCAAAGGGTATTTGTTCTTGATCATGACATCATTCAATTGTCGGTAATCCACACACATACGAAGGCTGCCATCTTTCTTGTCCACAAAAATAGCGGGTAATCCCCATGGCGAGGAACTGGGGCGGATATATCCTTTTTGGAGCATTTCATCGAGCTTTTTCTTTAGCTCCACCAACTCGGATGACGACATTCGATAATATTTCTAGTGTATTGGTGTGGTTCCAGGCACAAGTTCTATTGCAAACTCAAGCTCTCGGTCAGGTGGCATGCCTGGCAGTTCTTCTGGGAATACATTGGGAAACTCACTGACCACTAGAATTAATTCCATTTCTGCTATTGCTGTAAAAACCATTTCCTTGGAGGGTATGCTTCTACGAGCAATAAACTTGGTAGCTTGCCCATCTTGTCCGGTCAATTTGATTTCCCGGGTCGCACAATTTATGCATACTTGGTACTGAGTCAGCCAATTCATACCCAAGATAACATCCAATTTTTCAGACTCAATCAGTATCAAAGACGTCGGGAAACTGATTTCGTTGATCCTCACTTCCAGATTGCGGCAGACAAGATTGCTTTGAATAATGGATCCCGGGGTTTGTACCAGCATATTCTTGCCCAAAAGTGAACAAGGAAATTTGTTTTGGGCGACAAAACTACGAGAAATAAAAGAGTGGGAAGCCCCAGAGTCAAATAAAATTACTGCAGGTATGTTATTAACAGGGAACATACCAATGACGACTTCGGGATTTTCTTGGGCCTCGTTGGCTGAAATGTGATGAACGTATCACGTGACGTCGTGCTGACTTGGACCAGCTTCCAAATAATGGATTTGAGGCTTGAACGTAGCATTAGTCTGGGTGTTCTTGGGACACTGTTTGGCATAATGTCCGGTCTGTCCACAACTATAAGAGGAATTGTTGCGCAGACGATTCTCCATAACTGGGTTGAGCACATCATTCTTCACTTGGGTGGTGGTCTTGTTAACATTTTGTTGCCAGCTGGGCTGGTATGCCATCAGAGTTGGCTGCCAGGTACGAACCTTCTGCACTAGTTGCATTTCCTTCTTGGGCTCAAATTTGCGTTTGTGATCACCATGGGCAGACTTAGTATCTGACACGAGCTTGTGTTCCCTTTAAGCAATGAAAGCCTTGTTCACCAGGGTTTGGAAATCTGGAAAATCGAACATATTGAGAGAACAGCGAAGTTGCAGGTTTAATCCACCAAGAAAGTGGTCCATCTTCCTTTCTTCAGTGGCCATGTCATATTGAGAGTAACGTGACAGGTGGTTGAATTTTTCTAAATATTCTCCCACTGACTGACTTCCTTGGAGGAGCGCGAGAAATTCACGCTGCTTAGTCTTCATAATTCCCGCAGGGATGTGATATTTTCGGAATTGCTCCTTGAATCTTGACCAGGTAATTGCTTCATTCTCAGTCCCTATGGCTTTCTCATTTTCCCACCATATGGCAGCAGCTCCTTCTAGATAATGTGTTACAAATGGAACTTTATCTTCTTCATCAGTTCGGGCAACCTCAAGTTTCTTTCCACAGTTCTTAACCAATCATCTGCATCCAAGGGATCAACGGGCTGACTAAAACTCGGACGCTTAGTCCTTTGAAAATCAGATAGTTTGGAGTGAGAGGCAGGCTGGTTTCCATTCTGTCCAACCATTGCTTGAATACTTCTGAATATTTCCATTAGATCATTGTTTCGTCACTCCTCGAACATACGCATAATTTGCTCGGTGGAGGGCGGATTTGGCGGTGGAGGCGGTGGTGGAACGTACAGCTCGGGTGATTGTCCTGCCTGTGATGCGAAACGCTGAACAGGAGAACGCTCGCGAACGTTGCTACTGCAGCCTCCCCGTGTCATCCTAATATGATTTTTCCCAAGTCAATGCAACCGAGATGAGAAGCATTCAAAAATACTGGGGAGAAGCCAGCAACAAAAACCAAGCGAAACCGAAAAGACGAAGAAAACACGGTGAATAAAATAAAGTCCAACATAATTATACATAGACTCATACATGCAAGATAACAACATGCCAGGTCCAACTACCCTCATACATGAAACGAAACATCATGACTAGTACGATTACAACCATACTCCATCCCGACAACTGAGAATACTCAAAAGCTCTACTGCTCGGCTGGCGCTGCAGGGTCCTCTCCTGATGCGGATTCGGGTCCAGAACTAGTGGGGTTAATGGATACCTCTGGGTTAAAAGTGACAGGACGACACTGCCTCGAGGGCTCTCCCTCAGGGGCAGGTGAAGGGAGGATCATCGAGGCTGCAGGAGTGGCGAGAAGTGAAACCCACTCTGCAGGAGCACTAAGGGGACTCGCAGTCGCGGTGCCCGAGCTACTCGGGGGAGTAACACGGGATCTAGAACTGGCAGGAACGTAGGGAATAAATCCCACAGATGGAGAAGTAGTGGCTGAGTGAGCAGTGAATAAAGTAGAGGCCAAAGCAGTACGGGCATGACTCAGCTCACGAGCCAGCTCGTAGATCAGAAGATAGCTAGCAGTGATGTAGCGAGAAAGGTGGCTAGCGACACTATCAAACTCCGGATCAATGACAGGGAAACGGACACTACCATTATTGTGGAGAGAAGGATAGTAGTGGAAACCTGGGTGATTCTGCATCCGGACCTTGTTGTAGCGGAGCTCAACAAGTACCTCGAATGCAGCAAACTGGACAGCCTGAGAAGCGGAAGAAGCGTAGCCGCTACGAGAGGTAAGAGTGTAAGAACTGGAATCGGAACTGGCGCAGAGTAACCACGGCGTGATACTCACACACTGAGTCAGCTAGGCGCTCCTGGTACACATGATAGACTGGATCGTCTTCATGAGGGTACAGCCGACGCCACACGTTACGAAGGAGATGCGGCGACGTGTACGGCATCAGCTGCAACTGGCACGGATACATCACCAAAGCCATCTACACTCACAACCATTAGCAGGTTAGCATAAAATAAATATAATCAGTGCATGCAATGCAACAACCAGCTACAGTTATTACCGACACTCAGCTACAACTCGTATCTAGCGTCCAGTTAACTCGGCTTAGTCTAGCGTGGCCTACAGGCAGCGCGGCTCTGATACCAAGCATTGTGGCACCCCGGCTCAGAGCGACCGGTTTACCTTGCATTGCCAGCCCAGAGACCTTGTCTTCTGGCAACACACAACAACATGGTACAGAAAACACCCGCTCTATTCATGCGAGCGGAGCATAGTTCATATTACAACAATTAGCGAGGCCAAGCGGCACACACGGTGCGGCTGAAGAATATGTACATTATCTAGTGAACATAAAGGGGCCTCGATCATGACAACTACTCGGCAGCAGAACAATGTCGTAGCGGGACTCCATAGCACAAGGACACCGACGTGGACACGGTCTAGACTCGGACAGCACTCCTTTCCAACGGGACTTTCCTGAAATCTGGCATGACATGCCAGGTCAGTACATTGAATGTACTTGCAAGCTCACAATAAGCATAAACAAGATGACAGACAATATTATGATATTTATCCAATTTAATCAACAATACAACTATATAACCAACATGCTATGACAGTGCTCAACAGATACTCATTCGCCCGACTGGCTTACCCGGTGTGACCAATAAACATAATATTATCAACACATACTCGTGATCCTTACGGCGATCACAACCCAACCATCTCGTGGCCCATGATCCTTACGGTGATCACAACCTGACCATCTCGTGGCCCCGTGATCCTTACGGTGATCACAACCCGACCAACTCGTGGCCCGTGATCCTTACGGCGATCACAACCCGACAACTCATGTCCAACTCAACACGATGACCTCACTCTCATCCTTAGTGCAATTAGTGTGCATATTTATTAAGTATTGACCTATGGTGTACCTTACTTTCGAGCGTGCCCGTATCCGTGGACTTGGCTATCGATAGATTAAAAACACTCTGCAGAGGTTAGTACACTGTACCCACACTACGGAACCCATGGCCTCACTCTCCCATCCGAGTGGACCAACGACGTTCCGACGGAACCATTTCACTACCATGACACTCTCCCGGCCCCTCCAACTCAGACCCCACTGGGCTAGTCCTGGGTGGCCCCGTGTCTACCTCCAGACACCTCGACCACCGTCATGGCCACGATCCACACTGGGATCCGGTACCAAAAATAACTTAACAACGGGCACACAAGGTTATGCTTGCCTACCGGGCCAGGGTACAGCACGCCCATAACCTTCCCTAAATTGAGGTACCGACCAGAGGCACGACAATGAAACGCATTAAGGTCGTCCCATATCAGCAAGTGTTGTTGCACTGGGAAAGACTCGTTTCAGCGGCACCACGACCCGGTCAACAACATGTTCAAGTTGAATTATTAATCAAGTTCAACTTAATGTGAAAATAAAATAACCGGTGCCATACTGCCATACCATGCATCACTTAACATATGCATCACATAACCGTGCAAAGACTGCACCAATCACGTTCCCACAGAGCCAACATAAACTCATGCTACTACACTGGTAAAAAAATCTTTACTTATACCAGAACTATTTCTAGCAATTATCATCACTATCCCTCATGCAAAAATATTATTCAAATTACTCATCAACTCTATGACCATATTATGTATTTAACTCTTGCAACTAAATTATCTTACTAACAAAAGTTACTCCAAACATATTGAAGTTCAAGCATTTTAACCTAACAAGCATATAACAGAATATATTTATTATATAACTAATTAAATGCATCAATATTCATAAGTTCAAGTATGAAAATCATAAATACTGAAGTGGCACCATGAAAATGTTACTGTGGCTTCCCTTAGTACTGATGAGGTTCACAAGGCTCCTGGTGATCCTCAAGACAAGCTGGTTCCTCTGAAAATTTTCAAAAACCACAAAAGAAAATATCAAGAAACCTTCTGAAAATTGCCAGAAAATCTAGACAGCAAGGGAAAATCCCATCTTTTGGGAGCTGTTAGATTTTTGGACAAAGAACACAATGGAAAAAGAATCACTGCATTTGGACTTGTAGAATAAAAGTTATGGCTGTTTGAATGCTCCTGGAATTTAAATAAATTTGAAAAACAGAAAACGGAGAGGGGGTGACGTCGATAGCGTATTTACTCGGGGCGCCACAACTCATACCGCTTCGCGCATGTTATGAGTGGCTGACTAGCGGGCCCCGCTAGTCAGGCCAGAGGAATGGGGAAAGAAAACAGAGAGGCACGGCGCTTCGCCGGAGCTCACGCCGGTGTTGAGGCATCTTGGACGAAAACGAGAGGGAGGGATCGATGGAGAAGGCTCTTGCGCACCTGCCCGTACCTATGGCGTGGAAAACGGTGACCAGACAGCTTCGGATTCTTCCTCGCAAGCGGAGGCAGAAACGGTGGTCGCCGGAGATGAGGAAGACGACGGCTAGGGGCGGCTCCAGAGGCTCGGGCTTGGCACGTTAGCTTCACGGAGGAGAGGCGGAGGCCCTGGCGGGGTCGCCTCGGCTTGGGAGTGGCCGAAGCTACAGGGTCGATCCAGAGGGGATCGCCGGTGAGCTTGGCTCGGGGACGGCAGCCCGTGGCTTGCCCGGCCGGGCTGCGGCTTCTAGTGTCTATAGGAGGGAGTGGTGGTTAGGTGCGGTGCTCGAGGAGGCTGCGGAGGGGGTTAGTTATAGGCGGGGCGGCGAGGAGGGCTCGGGCTCCGCCGGAGGACAGCTGTCGCCGGCGCCCGGCGCCGACTGGTGCCAGAGAGAGAGGGGGGAAAGGCGACGAGGTCACGCGGGAGCTGTGCACGGACGCGGACGAGCACAGGAGCAAGGAGGAAAGGGACAAACACAGTGCGCGGGCACTATGCCGTTGGTCGGACCGTGCCCGTGCTCGCTGCGGTGAGCTCCGGTGTCGGTGAGCAGCAGGGAGGAGTAAAGGAGGTGGAGACGAGGATGGTGGTGCGGGGGGACATGCCCAGGCAGGCCGAGGAGTGTGCACACACGCCACAGAGGCACTGGCGACGCGCAGAGCGCATGTTTGGCATGGCAGCACCCTCGGACGAACGCGGTCACCACGTGGACCGTGACATCAGGCCACATTTGCACTAACCATGATGTCTGGCATGTAGTCCTTAGTAACTTTAGGTGTTACCACGGCTCGGTTTGTTTCCAAGTGCAGTAGAAGTGAAATGGTGAAGATGTTTAGTTACTGGACAGGAACTTTGAACAGTTACTATGGTCAAACCACAGGGTTTCAAGGGCTGATCTGTGGGGTTTTGCTGACTCTTACTAAGGTGAATAAGCACAGGGAAAACTAGCTACATTGGAGCTAGTAAAAAGGTAGTTGTTGTAGAAACTACCATTTCAGCCCAGAAGTGAAAATATTTTCTGTAGTAAAAATACTCCAAAAAGTGGTGAAATGTTTTTGCTCAGAAATGTACCCTAGGGTCCAAAGAAATATTTGGGATTTTTCTCAGGATTTTTAGGGCAACAGAAATGAGGGTTGCTTTGGAGGTCAAAGAGTTTAGCTAGGGTTTAAGAGGCAAATTGAATATTTTTCATTTAAGAAAAATATTCCAAACAATTTTATTGGGTTGGCCAGGAGTGAAATGATGGATTAGAAGAGGAGAGGGGGCACTTGGGTGAAAATCAAGGGATACCCAAGTAGGGATGGCAATTTTATCCATGGATCTGGATACCCATGGATACCCGACCCGGTTGGGCAAGGGTATGGAGCACATTTCTGCCCATGGGTCCATGGATATGGATACCCACGAACAACTGGGTTGGGCACGGTTATAGTTTGTGCTCCATGGATATCCAATGGATACCCGTATGACATGTGGGGCCATATGCCAGTGACAGTAGAAAGAATGAATCAATGGGAAATGGCAAGCAATATGCAACTGGTGCCATAAGTTATATGCTGCAAAATCAACCTCTAGTATGTCACACTTAAGGACTCATCATATTACTTGTTGCCTACTTATGCATGTAGCTTATGTTGACATTTGTGAGTGAATGATGATGAGTTAACTTGATCTTTGGGAAGGCTTCATGCTGAATTTTTGATGCGCATGGAGCTCCATGGGTATGTGGGTATCCAGCGGGTTTGGGCATGGGCACAAGTTGTGCCCATGGATAATTTGGTGGATGGGCAAAGGGTAGGAAGATGGGCCATGAGTTGGATTTGGACCAGCTCCACCCGACCCAAACCCGACTCATTGCCATCCCTAAGCAAACACTCAAGGACTATGGCGTCAACATGAAGAATGTGCCTCTCTACTACGACAATGACAGTGCCATCAAGATTGCTCATAACCCAGTTCAGCACTCGAAGACCAAGCACATCCAGATTCTTCATCATTTTCTTCATGATCATGCGTTAAAGGGCGACATCTCCATCGACCATGTTAGCACTAAAGATCAGTTGGCTGATATCTTCACTAAGCCCTTGGATGAGAAGAGATTTAGCAAGTTGCGGTGTGAGCTAAATATCCTAGAACCTTCGAATGTTCTCTGAAATGGACACACATCCTAAAACTTATGCTGACTTGATGACTTAGATGCGCAACACATGAAGTAACGTTTTTCTTCAATCAATGAAGACTAACCCTCTAAGTGTGAAGAAACTAATGAAGAAATTGATTCTCAGAGCCCTACGACAATTGTACGCAGTGTCTGAAATCAGCTTTCTTATACGGTGGGTTACGCCACCACCCAAAGTTGGAAATCTTCAATTTGAGTTTTTCTTCGTTTTTGAAATTCCTCAGTTTTTCAAATTCTTCAACTTTGCATTGTCTTCACTCTTTCCGGTGTTGTTCTTCATTTGAATATATACATATGAGTTTTATGTCCTCTACAGCATTCACTTATTGCTAATTCTTCAAATTGATATCTTCTGCTACGTGAATGTGATCGGACCCTTCCCCCTCTATGCTAAACTCAACCCAGTCTATTCACAAATTCTTCATGTGCATTCTAATTGAAACTCGTTCAAGATCTTCACTGTGTCCTTGACAGATGAAGAAATTGCGAACGGAAATTTTAATCCATCTGATCTGAATTTTTGACTTTGCCGCTCAAACCGTTCCACATCCCACGACAATACTTATCTATTCACCCACGATCCTACACGATCACCACCTCTCAGTACGTGGGTGACATATGTCAAGCGAATGAGAAGGGCCAGGGGCACGTTCGTCCGATTTCCTCGGGTGTATAGTTTTTCACTCCCACTATAAATACCCCTGCCTCTTCCTCACTTCACTTTCACTTCGCTTGCTCTCACTCCCGCTCGAGCTCCCCAAACCCTAGTGCCGCCGCTACTTCATCGTCGCCGGTGAGGTAGAGCTTCACTACCTCAACCTCATCGCCGTCGTACTCGCGCCAGATGCGGATTTCTTCACTCCACCACCGCCATAGCCGTCTTCCTCTGCCGAGTTAGGGCGTGGAAGATCTGAACTGACGAACTTCACATCTACACTTCCCAGTTCGTCGTGTTCTTCAACTCGGGTAATTAAAAGTAACTTTTACTACCCTCTTTGATTCTTATGTTTTCTTGAAAATCTTCAAAGGTGTTTATTCTTCAAATCTTCACACACATGAACACCTCACATGTCATCTGCTCTTGATTTGTTTCTCTAAACAATGATTTTCTTCAAGATTCCTCAATTGTGTGGATTTTCAATCTATACAACTCTGGAACCTAAGACAAAGAACGCTTAGTGAAATTCCTCAAGACTCATCTGGTCAAATTCCTCAAACCTTTTCCTTTTTGAAAAACCTTATGAGAACGCATATGACCTCTCCAAATTCCTCGCAACTATACTCTGTTCACAGGTACAAATGTCCGCTGCTAAATCACTAGGTTCTCATCAACTTAACTCATTTGCAGCACTCCTCAAAGAAAAGTTGCACACCTCTTCAGAAACATGAGTTGTTCATATTCCTCAGCTGAAGAAAATGACTGATGGTAAGAAGCCACAGAAGGGTGGAAAGAGACCTGAGGTCAATATTGCTTTCGAAATCCCTGAGGACATTTATGTTGGGTACTTCACACCCCCTGAGGAGGATAGAAATCAGCGCAAGGTGCGCATTCAAAAGATAGAGAGGAGATGGGCACAGGAATGGAGGGAGTACAGGTATGTTACTCCCAAGTATATGAAGAAATTCGCGCTCAACCCTCCATGCTCAAGACCTCCATTGGCACCAGGCCAAGTGGCAGATCCCACCAGCCTCAAGCGCGGTGAGGACTATGCTGATGAATGGGAAAAGCGCCAGGCCAAACTGGCCAAGCAAGCAAAGGAAACAGTGAAGAAATTCAATGCAGACTCTGCTGCTGCTGTTGCCTCTGTTGAGGCCTCTGCTAGTCAGCCGAAGAAGGCGATGCCTAAGAAGCCTGCGCATAAGTCAAGCGCTTCTCCCTCAATGCCCTCACGGCCAAGCTCCTCAGCAATGCCCTCAAGGCCAGATTCTTCAAAGCCCTCACGGCCAATTCCTTATTCTGCTCCTCCTCCTTCAAAGTCCTTGATACGTCTCCAACGTATCTATAATTTTTGATTGCTCCATGCTACTTTATCTATTGTTTTAGGCAATATTGGGCTTTATTATCCACTTTTATATTATTTTGGGGACTAACCTATTAACCGGAGGCCCAGCCCAGATTTGTTGTTTTATGCCTATTTCAGTGTTTCGAGGAAAAGGAATATCAGACGGAGTCGAAACGGAACGAAATCAACTGGAGAAGTTATTTTTGGAAGGAAACCCACATGATAGACTTGGACTCTACGTCATGAGATACGAGAGGTGCTCACGAGGGTGGGGGGCGCGCCCACCCCCCTAGGCCGCGCCCCCCTGCATCGTGGGGCCCACGTAACTCCACCGACGTACTCCCTGCACCCATATATACCTACATATCGAAAAACTTCCAGAACAGAAGATAGATTGGGAGTTCCGCCGCCGCAAGCCTCTGTAGCCACCAAAAACCTCTCGGGAGCCCGTTCCGGCACCTTGCCAAAAGGGGAACCCATCACCGGTGGCCATCTTCATCATCCGGCGCTATCCATGACGAGGAGGGAGTAGTTCACCCTCGGGGCTGAGGGTATGTACCAGTAGCTATGTGTTCGATCTCTCTCTCTCTCTCGTGTTCTCTCTCGTGTTCCCTCGATGGCATGATCTTGATGTATCCCGAGCTTTGCTATTGTAGTTGGATCTTATGATGTTTCTCCCCCTCTACTCTCTTGTGATGAATTGAGTTTCCCCTTTGAAGTTATCTTATTGGATTGAGTCTTTTATGAGAACACTTGATGTATGTCTTGCCATGATTATCTGTGGTGACAATGGGATATCATGTGCCACTTGATGTATGTTTTGGTGATCAACTTGCGGGTTTCGTGACATTGGGAACCTATGCATAGGGGTTGGCACACGTTCTTGACTCTCCGGTAGAAACTTTGGGGCACTCTTTGAAGTACTTTTATGTTGGTTGGATGAATCTGAGATTAAATTGGAGTATCTAGGTGACATTAGTGTTTTGGTTGATTTGTGTCTTAAGGTGTTATTCTAGTACGAACTCTTTTATAGATCGATCCGAAAGAATAACTTTGAGGTGGTTTCGTACCCTACCATAATCTCTATGTTTGTTCTCCACTATTAGTGGCTTTGTAGTGACTCTTTGTTGCATGTTGAGGGCTTGTTATATGATCTATCTATGTTATTATTGTTGAGAGAACTTGCACTAGTGAAAGTATGAACCTAGGCCTTGTTTCCTATCATTGCAATACCGTTTACGCTCACTTTTACCACTTGTTACCTTGCTGTTTTTATATTTTCAGGTTACAAATACCTTTATCTATTATCCATATTGCACTTGTATCACCATCTCTTTGCCGAACTAGTGCATCTATACAATTTGCCATTGTATTGGGTGTGTTGGGGACACAAGAGACTCTTTGTTATTTGGTTGCAGGGTTGTTTGATATACACCATCTTCATCCTACGCCTCCTCCGGATTGATAAACCTTAGGTCATCCACTTGAGGGAAATTTGCTACTATCCTACAAACCTGTGCACTTGCAGGCCCAACAACGTCTACAAGAAGAAGGTTGTGTAGTAGACATCAAGCAGTTTCTGGCGCCGTTGTCGGGGAGGTGAGTGCTTGAAGGTATATCTTTAGATCATGCAATCGAATCTTTTTGTTTCTTGTTTTATCACTAGTTTAGTTTATAAAAGAAAACTACAAAAAAAATGGAATTGAGTTTGTCTCATACGCTTCGTCTTTTTAATATCTTTCGTGAGTATGAAGAAAAGGAAAATTGTGCTCAAGTGCTAGAAGAAGAATTACATAGAATGCTTGGCATAAAATATGTGAATGATGAGCATGATTGCAATGTTGTTAGTATGAATTCCTTGAATATCCATGATGCTAATGATATGCAAAGCCACAAGCTTGGGGAAGCTATGTTTGATGAAGAGGATATTTTTTGTCCCCCAAGCTTTGATGAGCAAATTTACTATGATGAAAGCATGCCTCCTATCTATGATGATTATTGTGATGACACGTATGCTTTAAATAATAATGATAACCATGAAACTTGTCATCTTGATCTTAATTTTCAATCACATGATAGTTATTTTGTTGAGTTTGCTCCCACTACTATTCATGAGAAGAATTTTGCTTATGTGGAGACTAGTAAATTCTATATGCTTGTAGATCATGAAAAGAATGCTTTTGGTGCTGGTTATATTGTTGAATTCATTCATGATGCTACTAAACATTATTATGAGGGAGGAATATATGCTTGTAGGAATTGATATAATATCAAGTTTCCTCTCTATGTGCTTAAAATCTTGAAGCTATGCTTGTTTTACCTTCCTATGCTTGTTGATTATTGTTCCCATAAGTTGTTTGTTCACAAAATCCCTATGCATAGGAAGTGGGTTTGGCTTAAATGTGCTAGTCATATGCTTCATGATGCTCCCGTTATGTTTCAATTCTTATCTTTTATGTGAGCATCATTGTCATCATCATGCCTAGCTAGAAAGGCATTAAAGAAAAGCGCTTGTTGGGAGACAACCCAATACTTATCCTTTCTGTTTTTGTGTGTTCACATGATTATTCTACTGTAGTAATCATGTTTTATAGCTTTTGTTTCAATAAAGTGCCAAGTAAGACCTTTAGGATGGCTTACGGTGATAGTTGTGTTGATCCTGCTGAAAATCAGAAACTTTTGCATCCAGTAAATTAGTTTTGTTAATTCACATAAACGTGCTTATGATCTGATTCTTTTTGCTATGGATTTGTACACGAATTTCTTAGGACTTCCTAATTTGGTAGGATTTTTGGAGTTCCATAAGTATTTGTTTGATGCATATTACTACAGACTGTTCTGTTTTTGACAGATTCTGTTTTCTATGTGTTGTTTGCTTATTTTGATGAATCTATGAGTAGTATCGGAGGGTATGAACCATAGATAAGTTAGAATACAGTAGATATTACACCAATATGAATTTATAATGAGTTCATTACAGTACCTAAGTGGTTGTTTTATTTTCTTATACTAACGGAGCTTACGAGTTTTCTGTTAAGTTTTGTGTTGTGAAGTTTTCAAGTTTTGGGTAAAGATTCGATGGACTACGGAATAAGGAGTGGCAAGAGCCTAAGATTGGGGATGCCCAAGGCACCCCAAGGTAATATTCAAGGACAACCAAGAGCCTAAGCTTGGGGATGGCCCGGAAGGCATCCCCCCTTTCGTCTTCGTACCATCGGTAACTTTACTTGGAGCTATATTTTTATTCACCACATGATATGTGTTTTGCTTGGAGCGTCATTTTATTTTGTTAGTTTTTTCTTGCTATTATTTATAATAATGTTTTGCATCTTTCGTTTCAATAAAAATGTCAAGGATAGCCTTTTCCATGCTTATTTTGCTAGTATACATGTTGCTGTTTGAAAACAGAAAGTTTACCGCTGTTGCAAAAACTCCTTAGAAAAGTCAGAGCATGATATAATGTTGAAACTTTCTGAATAATGAGCTCTGATAAATTTACAGCAGTGGGAATTTTAGTTCATAATTTTTGGAGTTAGGGAAGTATGATGAATCTTGCATTCTTTACAGACTGTACTATTTTGGCAGATTGCTGTTATGTTTGCATTGTTTGCATATGTTTCTTGTTTAATGATTCTATTTGATGATAGGAGTATTAAATATGCAGAGGCATTTAGCATGAAATGTTGAATAATAAAGTTAGTGATTTGTTACAGTAGAAAATGATAAGGTTTTGCATTGGTTTATACTAACCTATCTCACGAGTTCTTGTTGAGTTTGTTGTGAATGAAGCTTTTGATAAAAAGAGAAACCATGATATGAGATGAATTAAGGAGACACAAAAGTTCAAGCTTGGGGATGCCCAAGGCACCCCAAGATAATATTTCAAGAAGTCTCAAGCATCTAAGCTTGGGGATGCCCCGGTATGCATCCCACCTTTCTTCTTCAACAACTATCGGTTTGTATCGGTTGAGCCTAAGTTTTTGCTTCTTCACATGAGTTGTTCTAACCTTGCAATGTAGTTTTATCTAGCTTTGCTTGCTGTTTGAATAAAGTATCTAGATCTGAAATTATTAAATGAGAGAGAGTCTTCGCATAGTTGCATAATTATTTAGCTACTCATTGACCTTCACTTATATCTTTCAGAGTAGTTTGTCATTTGCTCTAGTGCATCACTTATACCTTTTAGAGCATGGTGGTAGTTTTATTTTGAAGAAATAGATGAACTCTCATACTTCACTTAGATTATTTTGAGAGTCGTTAATAGCATGGTAATTTGCTTAATATTAATATACTTGGTATTCAAGATATGTGAAACTTTCTTATGAGTGTGTTGAATACTAAGAAAAGTTTGATACTTGATAATTGTTTTGAGATATGGAGGTAGTGATATTAGAGTCATGCTAGTTGAGTAGCTGTGAATTTAAAGAATACTTGTGTTGAAGTTTGTGATTCCCATAGCATGCACGTATGGTGAACCGTTATGTGATGAACTCGGAGCATGATTTATTTATTGATTGTCTTCCTTATGAGTGGCGGTCGGGGACGAGCGATGGTCTTTTCCTACCAATCTATCCCCCTAGGAGCATGCGCGTAATACTTTGCTTTGATAACTTCTAAATTTTTGCAACAAGTATATGAGTTCTTTATGACTAATGTTGAGTCCATGGATTATATGCACTTTCTCCCATCCTTCCACCATTGCTAGCCTCTCTAATACCGTGCACTTTTCGCCGGTATCATACACCCACCATATATCTTCCTCAAAACAGCCACCATACCTACCTATCATGGCATTTCCATAGCCATTCCAAGATATATTGTCATGCAACTTTCCACCGTTCTGGTTATTATGACACGCTCCATCATTGTCATATTGCTAGCATGATCATGTAGTTGACATCGTATTTGTGGCAAAGCCACCGTTCATAACTCTTTCATACATGTCACTCTTGATTCATTGCATATACCGGTACACCGTCGGAGGCATTCATATGGAGTCATACCTTGTTCTAAGAATCAAGTTGTAATTGTTGAGTTGTAAGAAAAATAAAAGTGTGATGATCATCATTTTTAGAGCATTGTCCCAAGTGAGAAAAGGATGATGGAGACCATGATTCCCCCACAAGTCAGGATGAGACTTCGGACAAAAAAAAGAAGACAAAAAAAGAGAAAAGGCCCAAATAAAAAATGATGAGAGAAAAAGAGAGAAGGGATAATGTTACTATCCTTTTACCACACTTGTGCTTCAAAGTAGCACCAAGATCTTCATGATAGAGAGTCTCTCATTTTGTCACTTTCATATACTAGTGGGAATTTTTCATTATAGAACTTGGCTTGTATATTCCAATGATGGGCTTCCTCAAATGCCCTAGGTCTTCATGAGCAAGCGACTTGGATGCACACCCACTTAGTTTCTTTTGTTGAGCTTTCATATACTTATAGCTCTAGTGCATCCGTTGCATGGCAATCCCTACTCACTCACATTGATATCTATTGATGGGCATCTCCATAGCCCGTTGATATGCCTAGTTGATGTGAGACTATCTTCCCTTTTTGTCTTCTCCACAACCACCATTCTATTCCACATATAGTGCTATATCCATGGCTCACGCTCATGTATTGCGTGAAGATTCAAAAAGTTTGAGAATGTCAATAGTATGAAACAATTGCTTGGCTTGTCATCGGGGTTGTGCATGATTTAAATATTTTGTGTGGGGAAGATGGAGCATAGCCAGACTATATGATTTTTGTAGGGATGAACTTTCTTTTGCCATGTTATTTTGAGAAGACATGATTACTTTGACTAGTATGCTTGAAGTGTTACTATTTCTTTTATCAACATGAACTTTTATTTTGAATCATTTGGATCTGAATATTCATATCACAAGTAAGAAGAATTACATTGAAATTATGCCAAGTAGCACTCCGCATCAAAAATTCTTTTTTATCATTTACCTACTCGAGGACGAGCAGGAATTAAGCTTGGGGATGCTTGATATGTCTCCAACATATCTATAATTTTTTTTATTGCTCCATGCTACTTTATCTACTGTTTTAGGCAATATTGGGCTTTATTATCCACTTTTATATTATTTTTGGGACTAACCTATTAACCGGAGGCCCAGCCCAGATTTGTTGTTTTATGCCTATTTTAGTGTTTCAAGGAAAAGGAATATTAGACGGAGTCCAAACGGAAAGAAATCAACTGGAGAAGTTATTTTTGGAAGGAAACCCACAGGATAGACTTGGACTCTACGTCAGGAGATACGAGAGGTGATCACGAGGGTGGGGGGCACGCCCACCCCCCTAGGGCGCACCCCCTGCCTCCTGGGGCCCCCGTAGCTCCACCGACGTACTCCCTGCACCCATATATACCTACGTATCGAAAAACTTCCAGAACAGAAGATAGATCGGGAGTTCCGCCGCCGCAAGCCTCTGTAGCCACCAAAAACCTCTCAGGAGCCTATTCCGGCACCTTGCCGGAAGGGGAACCCATCACCGGTGGCCATCTTCATCATCCCGGATCTATCCATGACGAGGAGGGAGTAGTTCACCCTCGGGGCTGAGGGTATGTACCAGTAGCTATGTGTTTGATCTCTCTCTCTCGTGTTCCCTCGATGGCACGATCTTGATGTATCCCGAGCTTTGCTATTGTAGTTGGATCTTATGATGTTTCTCCCCCTCTAATCTCTTGTGATGAATTGAGTTTCCCCTTTGAAGTTATCTTATTGGATTGAGTCTTTTATGAGAACACTTGATGTATGTCTTGCCATGATTATCTGTGGTGACAATGGGATATCATGTGCCACTTGATGTATGTTTTGGTGATCAACTTGCGGGTTGCGTGACATTGGGAACCTATGCATAGGGGTTGGCACACGTTCTTGACTCTCCGATAGAAACTTTGGGGCACTCTTTGAAGTACTTTTATGTTGGTTGGATGAATCTGAGATTGTGTGATGCATATCGTATAATCATGCCCACGGATACTTGAGGTGACAATGGAGTATCTAGGTGACATTAGGGTTTTGGTTGATTTGTGTCTTAAGGTGTTATTCTAGTACGAACTCTTTTATAGATCGATCCGAAAGAATAACTTTGAGGTGGTTTCGTACCCTACCATAATCTCTACGTTTGTTCTCCGCTATTAGTGGCTTTGGAGTGACTCTTTGTTGCATGTTGAGGGCTTGTTATATGATCTATCTATGTTATTATTGTTGAGAGAACTTGCACTAGTGAAAGTATGAACCCTAGGCCTTGTTTCCTATCATTGCAATACCGTTTACGCTCACTTTTACCACTTGTTACCTTGCTGTTTTTATATTTTCAGATTACAAATACCTTTATCTACTATCCATATTGCATTTGTATCACCATCTCTTCGCCGAACTAGTGCATCTATACAATTTGCCATTGTATTGGGTGTGTTGGGGACACAAGAGACTCTTTGTTATTTGGTTGCAGGGTTGTTTGAGAGAGACCATCTTCATCCTACGCCTCCTACGGATTGATAAACCTTAGGTCATCCACTTGAGGGAAATTTGCTACTGGCCTACAAACCTGTGCACTTGCAGGCCCAACAACGTCTACAAGAAGAAGGTTGTGTAGTAGACATCAGTCCTCAGCTCCTCTGACAAAGTCCTCAGCTCCTCCGACAAAGTCCTCAGCTCCTCCGACAAAGTCTTCAACTGCTCTGACCAAATCCTCGGCACCTGTGCATCTCGCCACGTGCCAAAGGACCACAGGCATCTCAATTGCCTCAGGAGCATCTGCAAGTTCCTCAGCTACACCAAATTGCTCAGTTGGCCCCTCTCTGCTGAAGAAAAAGGCAATTGTTGGACGAGGCCTTTGACCAAGTCCTCACAAGAAGTAGGTCGCCTTCCAAGTTCCCTCTGATGATGATGAGGCTGATGATGAAGAACTTGTCGAAATCAGCAGAGACAGGCAAGCCAGGGCCGCAAGAGCCAAAGACAGCAATGTGCCACTACTACTGGATCAAAAGTTGATCCTCGACTTCATTGACCTATGGCACAAGGACCCTAACACGCCTTTGCCAAAGATGAACCTCACTCCTGGACAAAGTCATGTTCTGACTGCCTTCATTGAGGAAGAAAAGTGGAAATTTGAAGAAGGCAGAAGGTTGAAGAAAGCGCAGTACAAGAAGCAGCGCTACCTCAAGGACAATGTCCTCACTCTTACCCCTGATCAACTCATTGCCTTGCAAGCTGAAATCAAGCAACTGAGTGATGAATTCGATCGCTACTATGCTGATTGGAAGGGTGCCAAGGTTCGGTTCGTCAATCTGACGAAGAAATTCACTTCAAGTGTTGCTTCTCCTGTGCACGTTGAAGTTACACCGGCTGAAGCATCTGCTCAGCCTACTGAAGAACATGCCGGCACTGCTGATGAGAATCAGGCTGTTGAAGAAAATGAGAGTACCAGGGCTGATGACTCCATTCCAGCCGCTGTAGAAATTGCCAGGGCATCCACTAGTGGTGCGCCTGAAGAAAGTGAAGAAGTTAGGGCAACTGCATCAGTTATGCCTGAAGAAAATAATCCAAAGTCCTCTGCACCTCCTGCGCCTACACCAACTCTAATCCTTCCATATGCTTCGGATGCGAAGAAGACCAAGGCTGCAGAGCATGCAGCTGTGAAGAAAAGGAAGGCATCAACTTCATCAAATTCTTCAGTTCCGAAGAAGATGAAGCCTCTGACAAGTTCAATTGACAACCCAATTGATGCTGTTCTAGTCTCTTTCATGGCATCAAAGGACCTTGTTCCTTTTCGTGAAGATTATGTGATTCCTAGCGAATCTGATGAAGAAACTCCTTCTGCTGCTTCGACAGAGTAGTTGGATGAAGAAATTGAAGTGAATGCAATCCCTTCAACCCCAGTCATCTTCTCGCCTATGCCTCAATTCAGTGCTGAAGAGGCCAGCGTTGAAGAAATGGAAGATGAGGATGTGGACATTGGCTATACCACTCCTGTGCTCAATGATGACTTTTGGGAAAGTCAGCACCCCAACTCTCCAATGTTCACTCCACTCCAAGCAATTCCTCAGTCCCCAGCTGCTACTGAAGAACAAATGGGATCTGAAGAACCACATGCAACCCCGTCTGTCCATGAAGAAATTCCAGCCACTAGTGCTGAAGAAATTGTAAATGAAGAATTGATGACCCAGGTTGCAGCTGAAGAAGAACCTGAAATTCCTCAGTCTGTGGATCCTGAGATTGTGATTCCTGAGGTGGTCATGCAATTGACTGACACTCCTCAGCCCAAGCCAAAGGATCCCTTCTCAAAGAAGCAAAAATTCAAGGCTGATGATTTCTTCGGCGAGCGTGTGTTCTTCACTGATTTCCACCCGTATGACAATGCTCGTCTTAGAAGGAAGCGTTTCTGGACTGCCAGCCAGGCCAACTTCTATTCTTCACTGCTTTTCAACAAGGACAAAGTCTTCGACCACGAGCATATTCCTCACGTGGACATGGAATCAATGCCTTGCTTCTCTCAAGTCCTCGGTATGCTTCATGATGCAGGTGTCGGTGTCAAAATCGGCGGATCTCGGGTAGGGGGTCCTGATCTGTGCGTCTAGGCTGATGGTAATAGGAAGCAAGGGACACAATGTTTACCCAGGTTCGGGCCCTCTCAATGGAGGTAAAACCCCACTTCCTGCTTGATTAATATTGAAGATATGAGTAGTACAAGAGTAGATCTACCACGAGATCGTAGAGGCTAAACCCTAGAAGCTAGCCTATGATGGTATAATTGTAATTGTGATCGGCCTTCTAAGGACCAACCTCTCTGGTTTATATAGACACCGGAGAGGGCTAGGGTTTACATGGAGTCGGTTACAAGGAAGGAAACACAATTTCCGGATCGCCAAGCTTGTCCTCCACGCAAAGGAGAGTCCCATCCGGACACAGGGCGGAGTCTTGAGTCTTGTATCTTCACGCTTCAATAGTCCGGATGGCGTATATAGTCCGGCTGTCCGGATACCCCCTAATCCAGGACTCCCTCAGCAGGCTTGCTCAACTTGTGCTCAGATATAGTTGATTGGAATGAAGAGCTTATTCTTCAGGTCTATGCAATGCTGCATATCACAGGTAATGTTGCTGACGTCAACTCTTGGGTGTTGGACTGGATGACTGAAAACACTCACTACAAGGCACCAGCCTCAGAATTACTCCGTGCCCTGCCAATCAGTCCTCCACCTGAAGGTGCTCGTTGTCTGTATGATGAGCCTGAACTCACTGTTCACTATATGAAAGTGCTCATGAAGCCTCTGAAGCCTGGTCAAGCCCCAAGGACCAAATTCCTCGTGAAGGAATTGCTCTATGTGCCAAGAACCATCTATCGCATTCTGACGAAGACCATGAGTCCTATCAAAGGCCATGACTCATCCGATGAGGAAATTATTGGGATGATGAAGAATAAGCTATTCAACATAATGCATGGAATCCCCATAAACTATCATGATTTCTTCATGAGGACTCTGGCGAATGTTGCACTTTCACCATTTGAGCTGAAGCCTTACGCGCTGCGGATCATGAGATTCCTCAGAACAAGGTCTTCACTCAACTACAAGGCTGGCTTTCAGAATCATCTCAGCTACTTGCCCCCGATTGAAGTCCTCAAGCGGACATATTCCTCAGATGATGAGAAGGGCAAGTCACCAGCCATTATCGATGAAGGCATTCGTCCATTGGATGGTCAGTTCCGCAAAGCTGCATCTTATTCCACCAATGATGACTCTGCCACTCATGATTCTGCTGCCAATGCTCTCAAGTCAAGTCCTCAAGCTACTGCCCCTCGTGTGATGACTGACCATGAGCTGCTTCTAAGTCTTCACCAGAAGGTGGATCGAAACCACAAATGGTTTAAGCGTCAGTTTGGCTCTATTCTTCACAACATGACTTCTACACATAATGCGGTGAAGAAAAACCATTACTACCTCCATGAAGTTTTTGATCGCACCTGGGCTATTCTATCACATCTATATGGTGAAGAAGATCTGAAGCAAATGGGCTTCAAGGAAGACTTTGCCTGGTATGCTCCTCCACCGAAGAAATTCAAGAAGGTCAAGGTTCCTTCCTTGGTGGCCAGCTCATATTCTTCATCACGCGACACGGATGAGTATGAAGACTTGGACGACACTGCGGCAGGCCCTGCAACAACTCAAGACCCTGACAACGCTGGCGCTCCTCCATCATCATGATATTCTTCAGGGGCGTTAGTCCTCATTTTCAACCCTTTTGGTCATCCGATGACAAAGGGGGAGAAATTTGAGTTAGTCTTCAAGCGGGTCTATCTTATATGGGCGTTTTTTGCTAAGTTACAACTCTCGTTCTTCTGATGCCTTTTCTGGATCGAGTTGTAATCTTAAACTCTATGGTGGCCTGATACTTTTGCTGTGTTCTTCTGCATGCTTTTCCCTCATTAATGGCAATGCACGCATGCTGAATTACATCAGTCACCATATTTCATCATGCATTTCAAATTCTTCTTATTATATGTCAAATGTGTGTATGAATTACAAGATACAGGGGGAGATCTCCATGATTATACTCGTCAAGTGTGCAATGCTTCAAAAGCAAATTCCTCACTATGCACATCTTCAGGGGGGGTTCTTTTATATCTTGCAATCAAATTCCTCAACATCAATACTTACACTTCATATATTTATCCCCGTTGAAAACTTAACCTATATTGTCATCAATCACCAAAAAGAGAGAGATTGTAAGTGCATCTAGTGCCCCTTAGTGATTTTGGTGTATTGAAGACTTATAGGTTAAGGGATTGATGCGTTTGTGAGTGTACACGGGTCTATAAGTCTATGAGGAGTTTGATATTTACAGAGAAAGTCGACCCCTAAAAATGAAGTTCTTCGACTGAAGACTTTGGATTTCTGAAGACTTTGAAAGTGAAGAAATTGGTGTAACCTTGAAGACTTGGCAATCATTCGAGGAACATGAAGCATGAAGACTTTTGTTTTTAAAGTTTCATTTTCTCTTTCTTGAGTCATAGGAAACACCATACTGTTAAAGGGGGTCGAGGAAATACTAAGGAAAAATTTCCATGTGATGCTCAACTCAAAATCCTACACCTACCAATCCCTTCGAGTGAAGCAATTGGAAATCTCATACAGTTCAGTCATATTCTTCAGGGACAGAGATGAAGTTCTTCTGGTCTCTGAGGAATTTGTTCTGACTGAGGAGTTAGGACTTCACCAGTGCGGATTGCCTACACTGTGAGGAACATGATAGCCCTGAGGAATTTGAGAGTCAAAATTACGACAGTTGCTGTGCTATGCGCCAGCTGTCCCAAAATATCTACCCACCTAACTGTCATATCATTGAAGGGCATTTATGTCTTATCATGTCGGGCTGCTCCCTAGGCTATAAATAGCCGCCCCCTACAACCACTAGCTGGTTGGCTGTTGCGAGAGAAACTGACACTTGTCATTTGAGAGCATCCCATCCTCCGAGGACTTTGAGCGAAAATCATCAAGTGAGGAAAACCCAAACCCAAACCTTCAAAACCCCAAAGTGATTGAGCATCACTGAAGAGATTGATCCTGCGTGGATCCGATGCTTGTTACCTTTGAAGACTGTGCTTCTTCCAGACGGTTAGGCGTCAAGATCTAGAGCATCCAAGAGGAATTGTGGATCGCCGAGTGACCAAGTTTGTGAAGGTCCGGAAGTCACCTGAAGACTTACCACGAGTGATTGGGCGAGGTCTGTGTGACCTTACACTACTAGGGAAAAGCCTAGCAGCAGCGCAGGTTTTAGGCCTATCAGTAGCGCGGGCAGGAGCGCTACTAATAAGGCGCTACAGCTAATGCTTAGCAATAGCGCGCCTCAACCCACGCTACTGGTAAATTGACTTAGTAGTAGCGCTCCTTCAGAAAAGCGCTACTGGTAATTAGTAGTAGCGCTTCTCCTCTCCCGCGCTACTACTATTATTTAGTATTTTATTTCTTTTTTATTTCATGTTGTATTCATACACCTTTACACAAGTTTTCATACAACAGGAATTTAGAGATTGTTTTTACATAATAATGAGTTATTACATCATGGGGTGAAAGAACCGCGGATTAGTTTCAAGTGGATGTCCATCCACTTGAAACTAATCCGCGGTTCTTTCACCCAATGATATAATATCATCATCATCATCATCATATCATTAACAACTTATCATCATAATACATCATTGTCATATAACACCTCCTCAAGATCATCGTTTTCATCATTGACATCACATAACACCTCCTCAAGATCATCATTATCAACTCTAACACATTACCACATAATAAACATATTGTACCTGACCTATTACATTCGATTAAGACCTACTACATTTTTAAGGTAAAATAGCAAAAAACAAGATAGCCCCTGACTCTCCATTATGGAGAATGGAGATTAGCCTGTCTCTAATTCTTGCCTTTCGGTGAATGTTACTTCCAAGAACCTCCTTGCGAATGTCCATACATTTCTTCCATTCTTTGATGAACATGTGTTCACGGGTTTTAGAAATCCGATATGCACAGGTGAGCTCCGTAGATTTACCTGGCAGTATGTTCAGAACTGAGAGGCGACCATGCAGAGACATCAGATGAAGCACACAATCCATCGGAAGTTTCTGTTGAAAAACATAATAGTAACTTCATAGTTAGCAATGATGTACTAGTTTTAGAAGTATGCAAAAGATGCACGGATGTCGTAATAGTAAAGGGTATCTCCAGAGAAGTTACCATGGTTCAACACATGCACTAGTGGCATGTATTCACCATAATTTGGAGAAGTTCGATAATAGTTATTGTAATTCTCAAGAAGAGTACAAAATGCGATCAGATGATTTTTCTCCTTATACGTTAATTCGGTGTCATCGGTGTAGTGGGTTTTATCTACCATCTTCCGCACAGTCTTTGAAGAATCAAAATAAGCTGTCAATGGAAATAAGCTATCAACTATTTTGAAATAAACAATATAAATTAGTTAATAACTATGTTTGAGAAACTCACATAGCGGTACAATCGGAAGCGTATCAACAAGGACCCAAATGCCCATATTGTCTTGCTCGATGTCAGGATCACCAAGATCCATGGTGACAATCATACCCTCATAAAAACCATACATTTTGCAAAGTGCTTCCCAATTTTGGCAACCAAAATGGGTTACGCTCTGAGCATTGCACAGATTTACTTCAAAATACATATCATGATGGGTCCTTAGGTGTATTTTCTTTGTTTCAAAATTTTCATGGTCTTCAAAACCCATCCTCTCCAAGACATAGCGTCTTGCATGGCATGGGATAAGCTAGTCGAATAGTAAAATATGAAAATTAGACGTTGAAATAGTTGAAGTCATGCTTAATTATGAAAAAAACACTTGTCATTGTTGCGTACCGTTTCACAATCGAAGGTCTCCTCGAGCTTAATGCTGAAGCACCGATCTTCGTCCAGCCGAACAAACCTGTCGCACATACCTCGATCGTCGTGGCACCAGCTACACTCCCCTGGGAGACTGTCGTCGTCCGAGTACGACATTTCCTACAATCATAACTCAAAGATTAAACTTGTACATATTCTAGCACAAGTCATTCCAGAATTCACGAAAAAATCCGGCATGACCTTTGCTAAAAAAGGACATATCGAGCGCCTGAAATTTGCCGGAACGGAAATTAATCAACACTCCGGCAAAACATAGGCCACTCGGAGATGTAAACTGAACATGAACGGACACTTGGGCAACCACATATCCTATTTGAGCAACAACACAAGATATACAAGGATATTTGGCTGGTCTCACCTCGATGTCGGAGGGGGTCAGTGACTGGGATGACGGCGGGGATGTCGGAGGGGGTCGGTGACGGGGACGACGGTGGTCACCTGAAACCATATAAGTTATCACTAATACATCCCGAATAATTGCTTAAACTAAAAAATAACAACAAATATGACATGTTCAACTAGTTTTATTAATTCAACTAGTTCTTACTAAATATAAACTTACTATAAATAGAAAAAAAAACTAGTTCTTTCTAAAAATAAAGTAGTTCAACTAGTTATATTAATTATCTTACTAAAAATACATTAGTTCTATTAATTCAACTAGTTCAACTAGTTTATTAATTTACTTACTAAACTAGTTCAACTACAACTAAAGTAGTTCAACTACCACTACTACTACTAAAAATCTAGTACTAACTAAGCAACATCTAGTACTAGCTATGAACCCTAAATTAACATCTACTACTACTAAATCTAGTACTAACTAGTGGCAGGGGGTGGGGGCGACGGAGAGGTAGCTAGGGGCGGCGAGGTCGAGGGCAGTGGGAGGAGGGCTGCCGGCGGAGGAGGGAGGAGGGGCGGCTGCAAGCGGAGGGAGGAGTGCGGCGGCGGAGGAGGGAGGGGTGGCCGCAGGCGGAGGGAGGAGGGAGGAGGGACGGAAGGAGGGGAGTACCTCGGCGGCGGACGGACGAAGGCGGCGGCGGCGGCGGTGACGCACGACGACGGTTATCGGTACGTGGGCGAGAGTGAGATCAGTGTGAGTGAGGGCCGGTCGTGTGCGTGGGGATAAGGTAGGGATAGTTGTAGCGCGTTTGCCAAAACGCGCTACAGCTAATCTGAATAGCAGTAGCGCTTTGCATATAAACCGCTACTGCTAAGTGTAACTATACAAAAAATACATCAATGCAAAAATACATTGGCCATCAATGATCTTTTTGTGTACAATCTGAATTGTCAATATGAGTCCCCTCCGGTAGGAACCGGAGAGGACTCATATCGCGGCCACAAATTTTACACATATAGTTCAGTGAAGACCAACTGGTTGTGGTAGTTTCAGAAATAACAAATTTAAGGTGGTAAACACCCTGTTCACGGAGCGAGGTGGGACTAAACTTGTGGGCTGATCTTAGCAGTAGCGGTTTTCCTAGAAGCGTGTTGTTGCTAACTTCTATAGTAGTAGCGTTGTTTTGTACAGAGCGCTACTGCTATAACTAGCGGGGGGCGAGGTCATGGCAATTATAGCAGTAGCGCGGTTTGTGGTGGACGCGCTACTGATATTTTCCTTTCAGCAGCGGGTTTTGGTGAAACACGCTGCTGCTAAATAGCAGTAGCGTGGTATTTTGAGGAGCGATGCTGGTAAGATTCTGTGTATAGGCTTTTCCCTAGTAGTGTTAGCTCAAGGAGAATACGGTGAGGACTGTGTGTCCGGGACTGGGTGTCCTCGAGTTTAAATACTCAGCCGCTCCAACCAGACGTACAACTGAGACAGCAGTTGGAACTGGTCTACCAAATCATTGTCTTCACCAAGCTTACTGGTTCTATTTCCTCAACTCTTTCATTTCCTCATTTCTGTTGTTGTGTGCTTGTTCATATCTGTTTGAAGACTTTGACTGAAGACTTTCTCAATTTCCTCAATTCAATTTCTTCAGTTTGTCAGTCTTCTTTCTGTGTTATCATGTGTTTATGCTTTCTGTACTCTGTGCTTGTCTTCATTCCATTATGATGACCATGCTTGTGTTCTGTTATGTTTACATTTGAGTACTTATTTCGCTGCTAGTAGTTCTTCATTTAGGAATTTCCTCACCAGCAAATTCCTCAGTGAAGAATTCATAAAAATCGCCTATTCACCCCCCCCCCACCTCTAGTCGATATAACGCACTTTCACACCAGCAAAACAAAACTCATCTGCTTCAGGAAACCAATCTTGAATTTTTTTATGCTCTACCTCATTGTGGCATCCGCTAGTTGGACCAGGATGCTTCACATGTTTCACATCAGTGGTTAATTCCAATGCTCTGTCCTCTTCAGAGGCACACTCTATTTCCATTTGAACAGTTTTAGCACTCCCAACTGAACAAACTGAATCATTAGAACAAAATTCATACACTTCAGTGTCTCCTTCAAAGTGGTTCAAATCTGCCTCTCTTTGAATCCTGTTCCTCTCAAACTGAGCTTTTCTATCATTTATCTAATTCTGAAGCTCAGATTGCTCCACTACCTTTTTTCACATTGCAGCTCTCTTGAGTGTTCATGTAATTCTCATTAGCCTGTGTACTACTTGCAGGTTGAACATCTTTCACAACGTTTATGTTCACAACGTTGACATGATGATAAACCTTCAACATTTCCTGAACACTAGCTTCATTACCTAAATACTTTACTCTTTCGGATTCAATTTCCTCCTCCTTCACATAATACATGTAATTATTGTCCCCATACCCTTCACTAGCAATGAGTGATTGTAGAGCAAGAAAAGAAATATCTATCTCATATATACCCCTTTTCACAGGGTTTCTTCCATTGAAATGAAACCATATGTCCCGCTTCTGGTTAGCCAAACTGCATAAATAAGTGCTCATGAAATGAATTGTCCCCATACCCTTCACTAGCAACTAAGTGCAATACAGTTTACTACACACGTTCAACAAACAGAAACAAACACATCTTACTAATTTCCAGATTCAAGCAGCTAACCAAAGGCCTTTCAGGCAAAGGAAAACATGTTCAGTTAAGCAGACGATATTTCCATACCTGCAACCCATAGAACACCCAGGCGTCGGCGATGACTGGACGAGCGGTGCTTCCGGCTGCTGCAAGCCTGCCTGCGCCGCGTAACTAGTGCTCCCCAACCAGTTATCGACTTCAGAGAAAGAGCCTACACCGTCCAAACTTGTACCGCTGCCGCCGCCGCCCCCGTCTAGAATCACCGACGCCATGGCAGCCGCCACCTAGGTCAGAGAGAGGGAGAGCTAAGCGATGAGGGAGAGATGAACTGCGAGAGGGGAATGGCTGCCTCAGATCTTGACTGACCCGACCGCAAACGCGGCATTAACAGCCGTTAACGCGCGGCCGTCCACGGTTGGCCACGGTGGCATCTGATTCGTGGGCCCAACCGGTCAGTTCGGTGCTTAGAGTGGGCGCAGCGGGCGGTTATCCGACATGGTAGTTTTTGCCACAGGTTAGTAAATAAGTGATAGTTTTTGGCACAAATCTGTAAAGTGGTAGTTTCTGGGCACGTTTCCATGAAATGTGGTAGTTTTTGATTAAATACTCCAGGAATCAGGTGGTATTTGTTTAGTTTATATCCAAACTAACCACAAACTTGTCATTCCGACGTGGCATCATCAACATCTTCCCATCTAGGTTAGTTGACACTTGATTGGAGTTGTTAAGCGGTGGTGGTTTGGCAAAGATGTCACGCTGATTTAAATCATGAACTGGAACTAGACTAACCTGAATGATTGCATGAGACATGCATGCCGGTCTCTGGGAACGGCCCAAGAGTAGCTTTTTGCAGTGTCAACATTTGACTAATGGAATCTATCTATGCAACAACGCAGCTCCAATGCTAAACTCAGTTGGTCCTGTAGTCAGGAGCAACCAAATTCGTTTACTTGCCCATGCTCTTCGGAAGGAGGTTTCAGGAAAACTGTTAGGCATCTTGTAATATTATAATCTGCTGATAAATTCTTACTGCTTGTTTCTTGTATTTTCCCCATTATGTGCTCTGTCAAGCCCCATGGCTCTCGTTATATCGTAGGAGTGTAATGCACTCCTCATTGATCACTCTAATATGGCTAGTAGTAGTTGGGACATATATCTTGTTATGGCAATTTTGTGCATGTGTAGCTCTGCATCACTGTAATTGCAACCTCCTACAAACGGAGTGCCATGAAAGGAAAAGGGGACAATGCAGGATACAGCTGCAATTACTGTCCCCGGACCCAAAGCAAGCACCTTGTTTCTCCTGCAAGCAACACAAAATGATTAAACCAGCACAGCAACTCCACCATAATTGAAGAAAAAGTGACACACTAGACACATTTGGTCTGAATCCTAGGTTAGGGAGGGACCGTGAGATGCAGGATTGCAGGTGCAGCACATCATCAACAAAGCAGAAAAGCAGTTACTAATCACACAGGGGCAGACAGACACAGCAGAAGGCAGACAAACAGGGAGAAGAGAAGCAAAGCCAACCGTCCCCAAAGAATTTCTTAGCTAAAGATGGAGGCAACAACAGCGAGGTACAGAGAACAAATCATCATGAATGGCACCCACTACACACCGGCACTAGTACTACTGCTAAATAGCAACATCTAATCGTAAACGGATCCACTTATGTACATGTCTGCACTTGGTCTACTGCTAAGGTTCCATCATCCTGCTTCTTCCTGATCCCGACCCTGATCTTGCTTTCCTGGATCTTCCTCAGCCACTGTACAAGAGATGATTGTGGAATGGACGTTGAACCAAGCAGGGTGCCCAAACGAGCAGAGCCTGGCTCGATCGTTGTCAGGTTTCTGCCTCATGAGCAAGATTTGATCAGGCCCAGGCTGTAGAGATTCCTCTTCACAAGGTTGCCGAGGTAGAACAGCCCAATGCCGGCGCCGTTGCGGTCGTCCCGGTCATCCTGACCGCGGGCCTTCTGGTAGAGCTGCGGCCGGTGCTCCTCGACGACAAGGCAGTCCACGCCAACCTTCTCCCTCACGGCTTCAATGGCGTTCTGCTGGACGGCCTGGCCGGCGGTGGTGCCGGTGACATAGAACACGTTGGTGGCCATGTCGCCCTTGGTTGAAACCTCTGCCTGCGCCACGAGCAGTCCGTTTTCCCGGAACGTCCGGGTGACGTCTGACAGCAGTCCCGGGCGGTCTGGCGTGCACAGCTCCAGCCTCACTCCCTGGAAATTCAGAAATCAAGACACATTAGAATCCATGAATGAGAAAGATTTAGGAAGTTGAGTACAGTATGTACAAAATTGGCGTGGAAAGTACCTCAAATGATCTCCGTTCTATGGCGTCTTGCAGGCATTGGCTCACTCGCTGCATCTCGGCCTCGGAGCGGATGGGGCTCCCGTCGGTGTGACGGATGTAGAACTCCTGCCTCGCTTGGCCCGCGTTGGTGTCGATGGTGCCGTGGAAGACGAGGTAGTCCATGTCGGTGAGCGTGCACACGACGTCGTAGAGCAGCTTTGGGCGGTCCGGGCACTGGACGGTGACCACCGAGTACCCGCGCTCGGCCCAGCTCTCCACAGACACCCAGGGAGTTGGGAACGCGCGCTCCTGGTCGCGGCTGGCGTACATGAGCTGATGGAGGCGCCGGTCGGCGTGCGCGATGGAGCCGGCGGAGACGGCAGCCACGGCGCCGCCGCTGGCCTCCGAGTCTCCGCGAAGGAGCGGGGCAAGGCGGGCCTCGATACGCTCCACACTGGCGGCGCACACATCCTCGTGCCGCAGGTACACGAGGCAGGCGAGGCGGCCGCGGTGCGACCACGCCCTGGCATCCACGACGCTGCAGCTCATGTCGGCCAGCACGGCGAACACCTCGGAGATGAGCCCCGTGCGGTCGGCGCCCGTCAGCTCCAGCACCGTTAGCCCATCGAGCGCCGCCGGCTTGGACGGTCCGTTCCAGGTCCCGATAGACTGCAGCCAAATCAAGAAATCGAATAAGAAATGCTGCCCCTTTCCCTCTCCGGCGAGGCCGTGCGCTGTGCCAAGAAAGCTAGAAAGAGAAGAAAGTGCCCCCTACCTGCTGGATGTAGGTGATGACGCTGTCGTCGGTGAGCTTCCGGCCGAGGCGGTCGGTGACATGGAAGACATCCATGAACCACCTGCCGTCGGAGGAGATGTAGGCCTTGTTGATAGACAGGTCGAGGTCCGCGAGAACCTGGACCGCCTCGAGCAGGACGCCTCTCTTCCTCGCGCTGTCGACCTGCAACAACCACCACAGAAAAATGAGCACACCATCCAAGCAACCAACCAAGAACGCGCCGGAGACCGGCCAAAGGAGGAGCTCGACGGTCGGACACACACCTGGATGAGCGTGGCCGTGGGGCAGACGGCATTGTCGATGACCACCTTGGGGGTGTCCATCCTGATGACCAGCTTCTCGTACTCGTTGAGCCACTCCATCTCTGCTGCAGCCTGCCTCAGGGACTTCCCACACCGCAGCGCTTCTTCTCCTTCTTCGCCGGGGACTTCCGCTCTCAAAGCAAAGTGCTCCGCGGAACCAAAGGCCGGTCCGTATGTATGTATATAAGCGAGGGGGGCGAGGTCGGGGACGAAGGGCGCGAGGGGCCGAGGAGCTTGGGAGGGATCGCCCGCGGTTTGGAGGCTTCTTCTTCTTCCCCTTGGCTGTTGTCGCTGGTTCGAATTGGAATGCGGGGAACTGGAATTTGGGGGCGATGTTTATGTAACGGGACGACGAGGAGGTGGAGGCGGTGGGCCCGGGGCCACATGGATGGATGCAGGAGCGGCTCATGGGAGCCAGGCGGGTCGCCACGTGGAGCCGTTCCTTCGCTTGCTTGCTTGCAAATTCCCTTTGAGTCCCGCTTATAACCAAACGGCAGTTTTTAAAACTTGGTGTTCTGCTTACTCTCCTAGAAGTACTGTAAGGCTGGTCATAGTGGGGAGTAACATATACCAGTATCATGCATATGATACTAGTGTATGATACTACCTCTATAGTGCATAGTAACATAAAGTAGTATTATAAATGATCATATTTATTGTCATGCATGACACAAAGTAGCATATCATTTAACATGATATGGTATCTATCTATGTTACTCCCTCCGTCTAGGTGTGTAAGTCATCTTACGTTGCGCACCGTGACCAAGGTGGAGGGGAAAACGAGAGAACTTAATGTGTTTTTGCTAATTAATAACAATGCATGCAACGAACTGACCAATGCATGTCGTGTTTGGTAGTCTCAAATCATTTAAAGCATGCATGACCCACATCTCTTATTGGTGATATGTCACGAAATAAGAAACGAGATGAGAGTTAATGTACCGCGCCTAAGTGTTTTGAGATTATTTGGTTTTCGTAAGATGACTTACACACCTAGACGGAGGGAGTACTCTAACCCTCTCTCTCTTCTTTAATTATGTGCCACATAAGCATGTTTGTTAGTCCCAAGTGCATGTTACAGGTTATGTTACCCTCACTATGGCCAGCCTAATAAAAATATGAACAGCCTCGACCACAATTATATTTGCGTGTGACATTTTAACAGTTTGTTAAGTGAATGGAGTAAAAATATCACAAGATGCGTCACGATCCTGTAACTAAAATTCGACCATCGGTCACATTCTTGTTCCTGGAGAACTACAACTACTGGCGAATTTTTCCTTGTGGCTCGAAGACGTCAAGAGGGTGATATACCGAGGCTGCTCAACATAGAGCCATCGTTTCAGTTTAATACTTACTCCACAATGCACACAGGCATCTCTTCTTTGACAACTCAAAAGAAAAAAAAATCTTTTATTTGGAGAAACAGGTTAACGAGGCGAGCGGCGAAAAAAAACCGAAACAGAAGAGTGGAATTTCTCTGTACGGCAGAGGAGCTGGTGGATGGGCCCAGCCCAGAGGGGAGCCGTCCCTGTGTCTGGGTGGCGGGCCCGGTTCGGCTGCCGCGCGCTTTTGTGTCGTCGTTACGGACGCTGTCATCTCGCTGTTGCCACTTGTATCACCAACCAAACCCGCCTCGTCCCGCCCAAACTTAAATGACCCAACTGCCCCTGTCTCCAACGCAGAAAACAGGCAGCAGGACGGAGGGGCTCGCTTGTCATTTCGCGCGCGCAGCCGCAGCCGGCGGACACTGGGGGTGTCGCGTTGCTGTCCGGTCCTTGCCGCCCAAGGCCGCACGCCACGAAACATGGATCCGTATCCTTTGGTGCCTCCGATCGCTTTTTTCCTTGGACTTTACCACTGCCCATTCGCCCATTTCTTTTTTTTTTACTGGTAACTAATCGGACGTGAAAATTCAGCGGACGTTGTATGTTTTGCCTGCACCCTGTGGCGTGCTGCTACTTAGGGTAATGTCCACTAGGAAACGTAGTGTCTTGTTTTCCTTGGAACAAAGGTGTTTTGTTTCGTCGATCTTGTTGCGGTGCAAGGGACGGTGACACGGACAAAGCGGGGCGGGCGTGGGTCCGTCCAATTTTGGAGCTCTGGACTGACCGGCTCCACTTAAAATACGTACATGCGCGGCCTACCACGCACACAAAAACAATACTAGTATATGAGTGTTTGGAATCGGATATGTCGTGCATATTCTCGACGACCCTGCTGGCTTAAGCAGCCATGTCACGGCCTCGCGGCACCAATCTTGAGCTCATCCTAAGCGGCCATCAGATGATGCAGATCGACATGCGCGCACGTACAGGCACGAATGTATGTACGTATATGTACCGTACGGTGCAAGTGGGAGTAGTGCTAGTACTTCATACGAGTAATTAATGGATCCAGGGCGTCGCGCATACATGCGCCGTGATGGCCATTAATGGCACGCGCGCGAGAGATCGAAGATCACCGAGCGTGAGTTGAGATGAATGTCCATCGGGTATCATCATGTGATTGCGGAGGAAAACGGCGACGCGCATTAATGGCTACGGCCAGTGGCAACTCCCGGATTAATTCGACCGTTCGCGCGCAACCAGCGTACTACTACTACTATACTACTACTCCTACGTCGTGGGGCTGTATTTGCAGTCGCAAGTACAGATCCATGGGCCACCACGACGCGGCCATCACGCCGCCACGGCAATGCCATGCCACAATCACCATCATACAGCCGTACCAGATCACATGAAAACATGGTTAACGTAACAGAGACGCATGAACGGTGATGATCAGATGGCGCTGCCCGTTACGATTAACTAACCACGCACGAACCCAGCATGAAGTCATGAACCTGGCCGCTGGCGGACCGCAGGGGTGATTGGTTATCGAAAAACAAATCAATGCTGCACGAGCTAAGCCCTAGCTGGAGGGAGATACGGTTTGATTTGTCACCAGTTCGTGCGTACAGCGGCCGACAGGACTCGCACGGCTGGCGGCGCGAATCCGGGGACGACCTCTCCTCCAGTTCCACTCCCACGCACGTACGACGACGACGACGTGCGCCGCACCCACGCACACACGCCACCGCGCGTCGCGGCGGGCAGACTACTCACTGGTCATTGGCAAGGCGTCGCCAGTCACTATGGCAAGGTGTCGCCGACGACGTGCGGGGTGGTGCACCGGCTCCGGCCTCTGCCCCAACCAAACTGATGCCCTCGCCTCGGAGTGGCAAGTCAAACCTGAGCTTTACTGCCTTTGAAGGGACACCGACTCTAACAACTATAATTTGTTAGAATTAATGGGCTAGGCCCATAGCAATTTCTGAAATCTCAAAGCCCATGTGTAAAATGGCAAGTGGTGGTGGTAAGTTTAGTCCCACCTTGGAAGTTGAAGAAGAGTTGGACCTCTTTATATAGTGGATTCTCTCCACCACTCTAAGTGGTGTGTGAGAAGAGAAAGGGAAAACCACACGCGCGTGCTCGCTTGCCTCGCCTCGCCGGGGCGGGGCGTACATGCGCGTAAATGGTCCGTCGAAATCCGGTCCGTCTCCTTGCAGGAGCGCAGCTTCCTTTTGCCGTTTTATTTTTTATGTCTTGGCAGACAAGTTTTGATTTCTTGTCCGGTAAGTATACGAATTAGAAATCAAGTCGGTTTGGGATTGTGGTCGCGACACAATACCGCCTCTGGTCCTAATATATATACAGCTACCGGCTACGGCCAGAGAGACACCGAAAAACATCTAGGGTTTTGCCTCATCTCACAACTTGCGCCGCCATCGTAGTCTACTCCATCCCAAACGCCGGCGTGCATCGGCGCGTGGGAGAGCAGGTCTCCGGAACCGTTCGTCTTTGCGATCCTGCACCGGGAGAGGACGAATTAGGTTTTTGGGAAGCGCTGTGCGCGACTGCTCAAATTCGTCATCACGGGTCGTCTTCCGTCCAAGTCGGGCGGTGCTACTCATCGTCGTATTCATCGCCGTCAGCAGCAGATCGTCGCCAACATCGTCATCAACACTGTCGCACCCATAATAGCTAACGATCAGTACGTCCAACATCCTTTGTTCATGTCTGTTTCTACAGCTATTGTTACGTGCTTGCTGCTGTTATGCATGTCTTGTTGTTCTTCTAGTTTGCTAGATTATTGCATGCTAGTATCTCTTCTAGTCATGAATTATTTACTGGAATTAATCATGAACTTGCCTAATATTCCAACAATCCAAAAACCTAATTGTAGGCAATTTCCTGAGTTAACTATGGCTGGATTCGCTGATGCACTGAGGCCGGATAAGTTTACCGGTGTGCACTTTAAGAGGTGGCAGGTGAAGACCACGCTCTGGCTTACTGCTCTGAAAGTTTTCCACGCTAGTGTTGGTGCTCCAAAGGGAATGACCGACGAAGATCGAAGAAAATTCCAGGAAGCCAATACTATGTTTGTGGGATGCATTCTGAGTGTTCTTGCTGATCGTCTGTGTGATGTGTACATGCACATAAACGACGGAAAAATTCTATGTGATGCACTGAATGCAAAATTCGGTGCAACAGATGCAGGCAGTGAACTGTACATCATGGAGAGTTTTCATGACTACAAGATGGTGAATAACCGTTCTGTGGTTGAACAAGCTCATGAGATACAGTGCATTGTGAAGGAACTTGAACTCCTTAAATGTGTTCTACCCGACAAATTCGTGGCTGGGTGCATGATTGCAAAGTTGCCTCCTTCATGGAGGAATTTCGCCACAACTCTGAAGCATAAGAGACAGGAGATATCAGTTGAAAATCTGATTGCATCTCTTGATGTTGAAGAAAAAGCTCGGGCTAAAGATACCACTGAAAAAGGAGGTGAGGTTCAGCCTACTGCTAACATGGTGCAGAGGTACCCACAGAACAAGAACAAAGGGAAGAACAAACCTGTTGTCAACAAGCCTACCAAGACTACTACCTTCAAGAAGAAGAAGTTCAACAAGGCTGAGCTAGAGTGCTACGCCTGTGGGAAGCTTGGACACTTTTCTAAGGAATGCCCTGAACGTGCAGACCGCAGAGGGAAAACAAGCTCCAAGACTGTCAACATGGTGACCGCTAGCAATACTGATGGGTATGGTAATTTACCTATTGTGCTTTCAGTATTTCAATCATCTTCGTGGTGGATTGATTCGGGTGCTAACGTTCATGTGTGTGCTGACATCTCCCTGTTTACTTCTTATCAGGTCGCAAGGGATTCTTCCGTCCTAATGGGGAATGGGTCACATGCTTCTGTTCGTGGCATTGGCACGGTGGATCTGAAGTTTACTTCGGAAAAGATCGTGCAACTAAGGAACGTGCAGCATGTCCCTACTATGAACAAGAATCTAGTTGGCGGCTCCCTTCTATGTCGAGATGGATTTAAGGTAGTTTTAGAGTCCAATAAAGTAATCGTGTCAAGATTTGGACAATTTATAGGAAAAGGCTATGAGTGCGGAGGCTTGTTCCGCTTTTCTCTTTCAGATTTTTGCAATAAGTCAATAAACCAAATTTGTGCTAGTGTTAATGATGATGCAAGTATTTGGCACTCTCGTTTATGTCATATTAATTTTGGTTTAATGTCTCGGCTATCCAGCATGAGTTTAATTCCAAACTTCACAGTTGCCAAAGGTTCTAAGTGCCATAGTTGTGTGCAATCTAAGCAACCTCGAAAGCCTCATAAGGCTGCCGAGGAGAGAAACTTGGCGCCTCTAGAACTCATACATTCTGCTCTTTGTGAGATGAATGGTGTGTTGACAAAAGGTGGAAAGAGATATTTCATGACTTTGATTGATGATGCGACTAGATTTTTCTATGTTTATTTGTTGCAAACTAAAGATGAAGCATTAGACTACTTTAAAATCTATAAAGCTGAAGTTGAAAATCAACTAGAGAGAAAGATCAAGCGTCTTAGGTCCGATCGTGGTGGAGAGTATTTTCCAAAAGTTTTTGATGAATTTTGTGAGGAACATGGTATTATTCATGAGAGGACGCCTCCCTATTCACCTCAATCAAATGGAGTGGCCGAGAGGAAAAACCGCACATTGACTGACTTGGTGAATGCCATGTTAGACACTTCTGGTTTATCTAAGGCATGGTGGGGGGAGGCTCTATTGACTTCATGTCATGTCCTGAATAGAGTTCCCAACAATAATAAAGAGAAAACCCCTTATGAGGAGTGGGTTGGGAGAAAACCATCACTTTCTTATTTGCGCACTTGGGGATGTTTGGCAAAGGTCAATATTCCTATTCCTAAGAAACGCAAACTTGGACCAAAGACAGTGGATTGTGTCTTTCTAGGGTATGCTCAACGGAGCATTGCTTATAGGTTTTTAGTGGTAAAATCTGAAGTACCTGATATGCATGTTGATACTATAATGGAATCTTGTGATGCAACATTTTTTGAGAACATATTTCCTATGAAAGATATGCATAGCATTGCTAGATTTTCTTCTGAGATAATTCCTGAATCTAGTACAACTGATGAATATTTCGAGCAATCACATGAGGAAGTCCTTGAGAAGGATAACAATGAAGTTCCTAGAAGGAACAAGAGACAAAGGATTGCAAAATCCTTTGGTGATGATTTCATTGTATACCTTGTGGACGACACACCCAAGACGATTGCAGAAGCATATGCATCTCCGGATGTAGATGATTGGAAAGAAGCTGTTCATAATGAGATGGACTCAATTCTTTCTAATGGAACTTGGGAACTAACTGATAGACCATATGGTTGTAAACCTGTGGGCTGTAAGTGGGTGTTCAAAAAGAAGCTAAAGCCTGATGGTACTATTGATAAGTACAAGGCGCGGCTAGTGGCCAAGGGCTACACTCAGAAAGAAGGCGAAGATTACTTTGACACCTATTCACCCGTTGCTAGAATGACCATCATTCGAGTGTTACTTTCCTTGGCTGCCTCTTATGGTCTTATCATTCATCAAATGGATGTAAAGACAGCTTTTCTCAATGGAGAGTTGGAAGAGGAGATCTATATGGATCAGCCTGACGGGTTTGTGGTAAAGGGTGAAGAGAGAAAGGTGTGCAAGTTGTTAAAATCTTTGTATGGTCTGAAACAGGCACCTAAGCAATGGCATGAGAAGTTTGAAAGAACTTTGACTTCTGCAGGATTTGTCATTAACGAGGCTGATAGGTGTGTTTACTATCGCCATGGTGGAGGCAATAGTGTCATATTATGTTTGTATGTGGACGACATACTGATCTTTGGTACAAACATTAATGCAATTAATGAGGTCAAGTCTTTTCTATCAAAAAGTTTTGACATGAAAGATCTGGGAGAAGCCGATGTAATTCTAAACATCAAACTTATTAAGGATGAGAGTGGGATTACATTAACGCAATCTCACTATGTTGAGAAGGTCTTGAACCGATTCGGTTTTATGGATAGCAAGCCTTCTCCAACACCTTATGATCCCAGCGTGACACTCAGAAAGAACAAGAAAGAAACGAGAGATCAATTAAGATACTCTCAAATTGTCGGTTCACTCATGTACTTAGCTAGCGCTACAAGACCAGATATCTCTTTTGCTGTGAGCAAACTGAGTAGGTTCATGTCCAACCCGGGTGATGATCATTGGCATGCACTAGAAAGGGTCTTGCGCTATCTGAGAGGTACTATGAGTTACGGAATTACTTATTCAGGGCATCCTGCTGTGCTAGAAGGATATAGTGATTCAAATTGGATCTCCGATGTTGATGTACTTTACGCAACAAGTGGGTATGTATTTACTCATGGTGGTGGCGCAGTGTCATGGAGGTCTTGCAAGCAAACCATATTGACGAGGTCAACTATGGAAGCAGAATTAACTGCTTTGGACACAGCTACTGTTGAGGCAGAATGGCTGCGTGAGCTCTTGATGGACTTGCCGGTTGTTGAAAAACCTGTACCGGCTATTCTTATGAATTGTGATAACCAAACGGTTATCGCTAAAGTGAACAATTCTAAAGATAATGCAAAGTCATCAAGACATGTGAAAAGACGTTTGAAGTCTGTCAGGAAGTTGAGAAACTCCGGAGTAATAACTGTTACGTATATACAAACAGACAAAAACCTGGCAGATCCCTTTACAAAGGGACTATCACGAAATGTGATAGATATTGCATCGAGGGAGATGGGTATGAGACCCATAGATGTTACACCATAGTAATAACCCAACCTTTATGATCGGAGATCCCGTGAATTAGGATCTGGGAAGAACAAGCTATTGGTTAACTGAGGAGAGTAATAACTTATGATCGTCTCCAAGTGAAGATGCAAAACTCTCAGAGCTGTAAGGCTCAGATCTGTAAGGCAGGTCGGCAACATGCCTTAATGTGATTCTATTGGCTATAATTAGCAAAGATGCTGTCCTACAGAGCAGTCTTGAAAGAACACACTTATATGAGTTCTGACTGTAAACGTCGCAGTCTATGAGATTTGGGTGATCTCTAGTAAACTCATGAAGAGACCAGGGAGTATGACGTATAAGCTCCAAACCGCGGGGTAGCCTACTGGCGGTCAGGTACTGGTTAAGACTTTGCGTGAAACCTGTTCACACAAAACTAGCAATTCAAGGCATAGTCCATTGTCAAGTTGTGAATGGATGTAGCTTAAAGTTCTAGGCAGAAGTTTAACTTAACAGTCTCTGCTGAAACACTGGTATATTAAACAAGTGGTGAGAGAAGGCAAATCTCTAAATGGGTATTTGAGATCTGGTGGGGGATTGTTAGAATTAATGGGCTAGGCCCATAGCAATTTCTGAAATCTCAAAGCCCATGTGTAAAATGGCAAGTGATGATGCTAAGTTTAGTCCCACCTTGGAAGTTGAAGAAGAGTTGGACCTCTTTATATAGTGGGTTCTCTCCACCACTCTAAGTGGTGTGTGAGAAGAGAAAGAGAAAACCACACGCGCTCGCTCGCCTGGCCTGGCCTGGCCTGGCCTGGCCTGGCTGGGCCGGGCCGGGGCGGGGCGGGGCCGCGCGTACATGCGACATGCGCGTGAATGGTCCGCCAAAATCCGGTCCGTCTCCTTGCAGGAGCGCAGCTTCCTTTTGCCGTTTTATTTTTTATGTCTTGGCAGACAAGTTTTGATTTCTTGTCCGGTAAGTATACGAATTAGAAACCAAGTCGGTTTGGGATTGTGGTCGCGACACAATACCGCCTCTGGTCCTAATATATATACAGCTACCGGCTACGGCCAGAGAGACACCGAAAAACATCTAGGGTTTTGCCTCATCTCACAACTTGCGCCGCCATCGTAGTCTACTCCATCCCAAACGCCGGCGTGCATCGGCGCGTGGGAGAGCAGGTCTCCGGAACCGTTCGTCTTTGCGATCCTGCACCGGGAGAGGACGAATTAGGTTTTTGGGAAGCGCTGTGCGCGACTGCTCAAATTCGTCATCACGGGTCGTCTTCCGTCCAAGTCGGGCGGTGCTACTCATCGTCGTATTCATCGCCGTCAGCAGCAGATCGTCGCCAACATCGTCATCAACACTGTCGCACCCATAATAGCTAATGATCAGTACGTCCAACATCCTTTGTTCATGTCTGTTTCTACAGCTATTGTTACGTGCTTGCTGCTGTTATGCATGTCTTGTTGTTCTTCTAGTTTGCTAGATTATTGCATGCTAGTATCTCTTCTAGTCATGAATTATTTACTGGAATTAATCATGAACTTGCCTAATATTCCAACATAATTAAATCTTTTTTTTCGAGCTTGCACCAATTCACGGCTAGGTTTTGTAATTCAAAAACAAATCTGCTGTTAGAGTTGTGCAAGAAAGCATTTATGCGGCTGACCTTGCGTTTAATTAGTATTTGACGTTCACGGTCAGACACTTCTTTACATATTTATCCATTTCGTCTTTCCTGTCTGATCTCTTCCGGCAATGTGATTTGGTATTATAGTGTTATTATTATTTCCAGTCAGAGCGCTTGGAATAGAAAGGTAAACCAGCACAAATGCATTATAGTGGTTGATTTTTGTGTCATTGATGCGTCCGCCTGCTTTTCTCCAATAAAGATAAATATTGGTATATAAAGATATCAATTACACATGGTCTCTGCAACAATACGATCTTGACGAGTGGCCAAGACATCAAGAATGCACAAATTTAAATTGTTTTAAAAAGAGAGAGAAACAATAACCACTTGTGACAATCCATACGCAACAAGAATCACTTATGGAGGGACGACACCAGCCGTCGCACACGCAACACAAACCTTGGATTTTGTGACGAGAGAGAGAGAGAGA
>NC_041393.1:404591988-404607768 GCF_002162155.2 Triticum dicoccoides
GAGAAAACTATGGATATTCTAGTTACAACACACCATCCATAGTCCTCCAAATAGCAAGCAAGCTATTAGCCAAAATGTCGCAACAAAGAGGCGACTCGGGTGGACCTTTGCCCCGCCGCCGAAGCACCCCCTCCTCCCCCTTCCCCCCCTCGCCGCCGCCGGCACACGTCGCTGGGCGAAGTCCGCTGGCGGCTGGCGGCGGCGGGACCTGCTCCCTTTCTGCACGGGGGCTCCCTGTTGCGCGTGGATCTGCGTTGGTGCGCACACGGCGGTCCGGCTCGACGCGTTTTCAAGATGCTGCGCGCGAGGGGTTGCCTGTGCTGGCTGCTGTGGGGCGCGGGTGGTGGTGCCGGGCTCGGCCTGGCCTAGTTTGGGGCGCGGGCATCTGCCGTTGATCTGGCTGGTGCTGCCGCCGTCGGGTAGTTCCAGATCTGGGCAGGCGCCGACGTTTCTTTGGCCTCCCTCTCGCCACTCTGTGTTCTGCGCCGGTGGTGCCTGCTGCCGGCTTTGGGCCGGGCTAGCTTCTGCGGGGATGGAGGTGGAGGGGGTCCCAGGCTCTACGGCATCGACTCTTGTGGCCTTCTTCTCTTGGTGATGTGGGGGTGCTCCTCTCCCCTCATGGGGCCTGCTGCGGCGGCCGGAGGTGACCCAGTCTTTGGACCTTGAGGCGAGGCTTGGTGTCTGGCTCCGGGTGAAATCCTTGCATATACCTCTGGTTAGTGTCGCTGATGCGCGGCGCCTTTTGGTGTCGTTCCCCCTGTTGGGGCGTTGCTGAGGAGTCCAGTCCACCAAAATCCCTCGAGGTCAGTGTCTCCGGGCAAACGCTCATGATCTGGTACTGCTAGATCGGGCGACGACGGCGTCATGTACGCCGCTACCTCCTTGGAGGCGTCGTCTTGGAAACTTGTGGGTGGTGACCAACGGCTCATGTGGTTGACGGTGGAGTGTGCCTGATGACGGCGGTGGTGCGGCGGCCTTGCGGTCGGCGGTGGTTTCTTGTCTCTCTTCTTCGGCGGTGTTCGTGCTCGGGTGCTCCTTGGTGTGTCTCTGCTTGGCGATGCCCTGCGTCTTTGCCGGTGGCACACGGGTGCCGTGACGTCGTCTCGGTCTCACCTGGCCTTTCGAATGTACCCCCGACACAGGTGGTGTCGTGGCGTTGTGCTTTCTCGGCTGTGTGGTGCCTTTCGATTGCGTCGACGGTGCAGTGCCATGGTTTGGTCTGCTAGGCGATGCCCTTCGACTACGCCGGTGACACACAGGCTCCGTGGCGTCGTCTCGGCCCGCGTGACCCTTTGAATGCGCCCCACGACACAGGTGGTGTCGCGGCGTTGTGCAGTCTCGGATGCGCGGAGCCTTTCGATTGCGTCGATGGTGCAGTGTCGTGGTTTGGTCTCGACTGGCTGATGCCGTTCGATTTCACCGGCGGTGCTCTTTGTTTTTTGTGTTGTGTCTTCCTCCTTGCTTCTCCCCTCTTATGTGTGTTGTTGTGTGTGTTGTTTTGTTTTATCTCTTCACTCCTGTGCCCCCTGTACTTCTGGTTCACTTGAACCTATCTTGCAATAGGCTGCAAAGCCTTATAGGCAATTGAATACAACTCAGGTGGGGAAATCTCCCTCCCGGTGAAAATTCAAAAAAAAAAGACAAGTACCAAAACAACTATATATGAATCCTCGCTACCTCACCAGCTTCTCCTCCTTGAGTACGACGTAGAAACCTAACACGCACTGATACACAAATCCTCATAAGTGAATCCATGCTAGTTCTCAACATCTCTGCATCCCTGGCCAACACCTCGTCTGCTCCATCACTTTGCTTGCCTGCGCGGTACAATAAGGAAAGCGCAAGCTGCGAACACCGTCCAAAAAGGAGTTTTGTGTAGTTTGAATTCAAAGGTGGTCCTGTTTATACAGTTCCAGATTGGTTGATAAACAACTACCAATCCAATAGTATATATTTTCTCTTGTCCATGTAAAAATGCATAATTCTAGGTGCAATATTGGCATATATAGTTAACGCACAAATCGGTACCGAATACAGAACCAATATATATCCAAACCACCCTAGCATGTGGACAAGTAAAAAAAGATGTTGAGAGATTTCAAGTTCATAACAAAAATAGGATTTGGGATTACCAAACTAATTCCTATGTTTCATCACATCCCTAGTCAAAAAGAGCATCTCATGACATTTGCCAGGAAAAAACTAAATTTTGAATGGGGTCTTAGCTCTCCAAATTCATCTATAGTCACAACCAGCAAGGGAGCTTTCCAACCTTTTATACACTAACTTAGTAGATAATACATCACTAGATCCCATGGACCAACAAATACTATCAATATTTGTAGACAACCGTAAACCCTTCACACATTTCGACACTTCACCCCATCGCATAGTTAGCTCGGGGGACAACATTCTCCTATAAAATTTATTCACATTAGCATCCACATGATCTCTCCCAGTCCATTCAAGAGAGTTACAAATCCCAGAGTTGGGTATATTATTCACAAAGAGGTGGCATCAGGAAAATTCCCCTTAACTGAAGCAACACCATTGGTTTTTCAGGTACTTACCTCTAATGGCATCTTGCCTCACACCTTTGTGATGCTCAAGTTTCCACAACCATTTCACCAACAAGCTAATAGTTTGTCTCCTAAGTTCCTTTACTGGCAGCCCATCTTTATTTTTATATCTGCAACTTTTACTCCACTTCACAAGATAGTTTTTTTCAAGTTGCCTCCCTACGAGAAGAATCTTCTTCTAGTTTTATCCAATTTCTCAACAAAGATTTTACTTGAAAGAGACATTAACATGTGATGCAATACTGGATAAAGCGGCATTAGGAAGGACAATTCTACCAACCATATAACAGCATTACCTACCCAAGCATTACCTCTCAATAAGAACTTGGCAAGAATATATTCCCAGTCACTAATCTTCAAACCAATGAAACTAACATGTACAACCAAATACTTCGTAGAAAAGTATCCAATTTGGCAACTAAACAGATCAAGATAGAATTTTACAATGTCATTACCCCTCCCCCATACACATAACCACATTTTTCTCAAAAATAATTTTGAGCCCAAACATCAATTCATGCATATAAAGCAATAATGTGAGGTTAGGGCATCTCTACAAATGCTGAAAGTGCAACTAATCCCCGGATGGTTTTGGTAATTCATAACAACATATAGCTCATCGAATTAATATCCATTCAAATTAAATGTTTCAGAAAGTTCAATGATTGGCATGGCGTGGACTAGAGATGTGGACCCCTCAAAATGCTAAGTACAAAGATTGGCAAAGGCTCAAGACTCTTCATTTTCATTTTAGTGATCCAAGATCACATTGAGTTTGTAGGAAAGCCAATACTTCCTAATGCCTCCACCCCCTTCTCCATTTGAGAGAGAGCCATCAGAACGTGCCTACACTTCCACTACTCATTTTATGAGAGAGAACCACCTACTCAGGTGTTGAGACCAAGACATCCCAATCCAACAACAAAAATCTTGATCTCTAGCCTTCCCCAAGTTGCTTCCCACTCAAATCATCTTTCCTCCATAGCAAAATCCGCGAGAGAGAGTTGAGTGTTGGGGAGACTACCATTTGAAGCACAAGAGCATGGAGTTCATCATCAACACACCATCTATTACCTTTTGGAGAGTGGTGTCTTCTAGATTGGTTAGGTGTCACTTGGGAGCCTCCGTGAAGATTGTGGAGTTGAACCAAGGAGTTTGTGAGGGCAAGGAGATCGCCTACTTCGTGAAGATCTACCTAAGTGAGGCAAGTCCTTCATGGGTGATGGCCATGGTAGGATAGACAAGGTTGCTTCTTTGTGGACTCTCCGTGGGTGGAGCCCTTCGTGGACTCGCGCAACCATTACCCTTCGTGGGTTGAAGTCTCCATCAACGTGGATGTACGATAGCACCATCTATCGGAACCACGCCAAAAATTTTCGTGTCTACATTGCGTTCGCCTTCTTCAAATCCTTCCCTTTACCTTCATATGCAATGTTTTACTTTCCGCTGCTATACTCTTAGAATTGCATGTGTAGGTTGATTGCTTGACTTGTGCTAAGTTGCTAAAATCTGCCAAGACTTAAAATTGAGAAAATGCTAGATTTTTATTTGGTCAAGTAGTCTAATCACCCCCCCTCTAGACCTACTTTCGATCCTACAAACGCCGACTCTAAAAACAGACACACTATTAGTTCATTTGGCAAAACCATACAAAGTCCGCAGATACAACCTTCCACACATTGCACATCAACCCAACCTTCATCACCGAGTCCCCCGCCATCGTCCTTGCTCTAGAAAACAACAAGAAGGTCGACAAAAAATCTCAACGACATTCGAATGAACACCTGTCAGGTGTGGTGTCCGCCATGGACGGTGTCGACGGGCGGGAGAAGGGTGTTTCGATACGGACAATCCTGGGTGGATGGCGACATAGTCCAAGACGAGCAAGCACGTGGGTGGGGGTTCCCAACATCCATGCCTGGGCGGTGACTGGAGAGGTACAATGGCGGGGGCTAGCAAGGAGGGTGCGGTTGCAGAGCAAGGGGAGCAGACACAAAGTCAAAGAAAAGTGATATGAGAGGGGGATTTGAGTGGGCTGGGGGTGTCAAAGTCCTGGGTGGTAGAGGTCTAGACGCCCGAAAACATCCCCCCGGTTTGTGTCTGGTTTACAGGAATTTGGATAGGCCGACGCATCCGCAGACAAATACAGGTCTGCATTTGATGGCAAACTACATCAGGACAGCTCGGTCCAGACTTATGCAGGGGTTTTGAGGCTCGACGCTAGATATGCCCTCAATAGCTTTTTGAGGATCATGCTCGATGCAAGAGAGTGTCATCCACATAGTGCATAACAACCACCCCATGATTTACCGAATCAAGTGCAAACCTTGTTAGAGCATCTACAACTGGACTTGGCAAATTCGCTCCCCTATACACCCATAGACGCGACCGGCCACGTCCACGAATGGAGTCAGACAACCCCTCCTATATATGTCATGCCAAGAAACCACACACCTCAAATCTGAACTCTCCAATTCATGCAAAACCATGCACATCAGTGTCGCACGTAAGTAACAAATGTTGACAATGTGATACTCTCAAATACATAATTTGAACATAAAATGTATCTTAAGTGCACAACTCAAACATTATCTCTTTATTTTTCCTTGTGGTTTCACATATGTTACCCAAGATTACTGAGTAGCTGCACGTGCATCGGATGACCTTGAAGATTCTATGCATTTGAAGAAAATTCATAAGCTTATTTGCATCTTGATCTTCCAGTATGTGGACTTGTTCTCCACAGCTTCAAAATCATTGCTTTGGGTTACCCCATCAATCTAGTCCTCGACAATCATATGGTGCAAAATGACACAATACGTCATCAGTGTTGGGAAACATAGCAGAAATTCAAAATTTTCCTACGAATCACCAAGATCTATCTATCGAGAAACCAGCAACGAGGGAAAGGAGAGTGCATCTACATACCCTTGTAGATCGCTAAGCGGAAGCGTTCAAGAGAACGGGGTTGAAGGAGTCGTACTCGTCGTGATCCAAATCACCGGAGATCCTAGTGCCGAACGGATGGCACCTCCGCGTTCAACAAACGTACAGCCCGGTGACGTCTCCCATGCCTTGATCCAGCAAGGAGAGAGGGAGAGGTTGAGGAAGACTCCATCCAGCAGCAGCACAACGGCGTGGTGGTGGTGGAGGAGCGTGGCAATCCTGCAGGGCTTCGCCAAGCACGTGCGGGAGAGGAGGAGGTGTCACGGGAGGGAGGGAGGCGCCAGGGCTTCAGGTGCGGATGCCCTCCCTCCCCTCCACTATATATAGGGGCAAGGGAGAGGGAGAGGGCGCAGCCTTGGCCCTTCCTCCAAGGAAGGGTGCGGCTAGGGAGGAGTCCATCCTCCTCAAGGAACCTATGAGGTGCCTTCCCCCTTTAGGACTCTCCCTTTCCCTTATCTCTTGGCGCATGGGTGAAAGGATCGATATGGTTGACTAGAGGGGGGGTGAATAGGCAACTAATAATTTTTAGACTTTTCTTTAACAATTTAAACCTTGCAATGAAATAGGTTGTCTAGATGTGCAACTACGTGGACAACCTATATGATGCAAAGACAATAAGCACACAAGCAAGCAATGGATATAGCACAAGTAAGCTTGCAAAAGTAAAGGGACAAGATAACCAAGAGTGGAGCCGGTGGAGACGAGGATGTGTTACCGAAGTTCCTTCCTTTTAAAGGGAAGTACGTCTCCCTTAGAGCGGTGTGGAGGCACAATGCTCCCCAAGAAGCCACTAGGGCCACCGTAATCTCCTCACGCCCTCACACAATGCGAGATGCCGTGATTCCACTATTGGAGCCCTTGAAGGCGGCAACCAGACCTTTACAAACAAGATTGGGGCTATCTCCACAACACTTGGAGGCTCCCAACAATACCGCGAAGCTTCACCACAATGGAGTATGGCTTCGAGGTGACCTCAACCGTCTAGGGTGCTCAACACCCAAGAGTAACAAGATCCGCAAGGGATAAGTGGGGGGAATCAAATATCCTGTGGTGGAAGTGTAGATCGGGCCCTTGTCACCCAATCCCGAGCAAATCAACAAGTTTGATTGGCTAGGGAGAGAGATCGAGCGAAAATGGAGCTTGGAGCAACAATGGAGCTTAGAGGTGGAAGAGGTAGTCAACTAGAGGTAGAAGACGCCCCTTATATAGTCATGGGAAAAATCCAACCGTTATCCACAAGTTCAGCCCGCGACACACGGTACTACCGCTCCAGGGGCACGGTACTACCGCGAGGCCGCGCGGTACTACCGTGGCGAACCACGGTACTTCCGCGACAGCAGCAGAGGCCAGGACTGGGGTGCAGTACTACCGCTCGCGCGGTACTACCGCTCCCCCTTGCGGTACTACCGCAAGGCAGGGAAGTCATAGCCTGCGAAGAGCGCGGATGAAATAAATTACATCCGTGCCTACTTCCGCTGAAGTTGAGGTGGTACAAAAATCCGACGCGGTACTACCGCTTGCGAGGCGCGGTACTACCGTTGCGGGCGCGGATGTAAAAAATTACATCCGCGCCTACTACCGTGACGCTGCGGTACTAGGTAGGAGGGCCACGGTACTATGAGTCCTGGGGAGCGGTACTACCGTGGGTCACCGCGGTACTACCGCGCTGGACGAGCGGTACTACCGTGGGTGGCGCGGATGTAAAAAATTACATCCGCCCCTACTACCGTACCGAAGCGGCACTAGGCCTGGGAGTCGCGGTACTACCGCTTAAGATGAGCGGTACTACTGTGAACCACAGCGGTACTACCGCTGGTACTTGCGGTACTACCGCAAGTACACCAGAAGTCATCAGATTTCAACACAACCAAGATAACGAAGAGAAGCTCCAGAGTGCAAGGAAAGGTAGGACAAGTGTACGTGTTGATTCCACCCAAACCTTTCCGACGCGGACCCCCTCTTAATAGTACGACTCTTCTATGACTCAAATCCACCAAAGAGAAACGTAGAACAACGCCAACTTCAATAGTCTTCGAGGGGCACCGAATCGTCTCGTGCCTAGTGATGAAGTATCTGAGAAACTCAAGGCACACGATTAGTCCACAAAAGCATTGTCATCAATCACCAAAACACCTTAGGGATAAATGTGACCTTACAATCTCCCCCTTTTTGGTGGATTGATGACAATACGGGATTTGCACAAAGATAAGATGATTTAGAGCAAGGGCAAACCCCACCTCTCTAAAATATAGACGGGCTCCCCCTAGGTGTGTGCACTCTAAATGAATGCTTTGGACTGCATAGCACACAGACTAGGATCAACACTCCCCTATATTTTAGAGACCAAGGCACGATAACTAACATAGCATAGCATGAAGATAGCACAATATAACACAAGCTTGCTAGGATAGATAGAGTGCAAACGTCTTACACCAGACGAAGTAAAGCTACCGAGGTTCAAACGAGAAAGCAACACACGATTAAGTATCTGACCAAAGCACCGGATCGTCTCGTGCCTAGTGATTAAGTATCTGAGAAACTCAAGGCACACGATTAGTCCGCAAAAGCATTGTCATCAATCACCAAAACACCTTAGGGATAAATGTGACCTTACAATGGGCCTCTTGGGGTTGGTGCCCTTGGCCCATATAGGCCAAGGCGCACACCCCTACAGCCCATGTGCCCCCCCCCGGGGCAGGTGGACCCCTGGTGGACCCCCGGACCCCTTTCGGCACTCCCGGTACAATACCGATAATGCGCAAAACTTTTCCGGCGACCAAAACAAGACTTCCCATATATAAATCTTTACCTCCGGACCATTTCGGAACTCCTCATGACGTCCGGGATCTCATCCGGGACTCCGAACAACATTCGGTAACCACATACAAACTTCCTTTATAACCCTAGCGTCATCGAACCTTAAGTGTGTAGACCCTACGGGTTCGGGAACCATGCAAACATGATCGAGACGTTCTCCGGTCAATAACCAACAGTGGGATCTGGATACCCATGTTGGCTCCTACATGTTCCATGATGATCTCATCGGATGAACCACGATGTCAAAGAATCAATCGATCCCGTATACAATTCCCTTTGTCTAGCGGTATTGTGCTTGCCCGAGATTTGATCGTCGATATGCCGATACCTTGTTCAATCTCGTTACCGGCAAGTCTCTTTACTCGTTTCGTAACACATCATCCCGTGATCAACCCCTTGGTCACATTGTGCACATTATGATGATGTCCTACCGAGTGGGCCCAGAGATACCTCTCCGTTTACACGGAGTGACAAATCCCAGTCTCGATTCGTGCCAACCCAACAGACACTTTCGGAGATACCTGTAGTGCACCTTTATAGCCACCCAGTTACGTTGTGACATTTGGTACACCCAAAGCATTCCTACGGTATCCGGGAGTTGCACAATCTCATGGTCTAAGGAAATGATACTTGACATTAGAAAAGCTTTAGCATACGAACTACGATCTTTATGCTAGGCTTAGGATTGGGTCTTGTCCATCACATCATTCTCCTAATGATGTGATCCCGGTATCAACGACATCCAATGTCCATGGTCAGGAAACCGTAACCATCTATTGATCAACGAGCTAGTCAACTAGAGGCTTACTAGGGACATGGTGTTGTCTATGTATCCACACATGTATCTGAGTTTCCTTTCAATACAATTATAGCATGGATAATAAACGATTATCATGAACAAGGAAATATAATAATAATAACTTAATATATTATTGCCTCTAGGGCATATTTCCAACAGTCTCCCACTTGCACTAGAGTCAATAATCTAGTTCACATCGCCATGTGATTAACACTGATAGGTCACATCGCCATGTGACCAACATCCAAAGAGTTTACTAGTGTCTAAACTAGTTCACATCACCATGTGATTAAGTCTCAATGAGTTCTGGGGTTTGATCATGTTTTGCTTGTGAGAGAGGTTTTAGTCAATGGGTCTGCAACATTCAGATCCGTATGTACTTCGCAATTCTCTATGTCATATTGTAAATGTTGCTTCCACGCTCCACTTGAAGCTATTCCAAATGGTTGCTCCACTATACGTATCCGGTTTGCTACTCAGAGTCATTCGGATAGGTGTTAAAGCTTACATCGACGTAACCCTTTACGCCAAACTCTTTATCACCTCCATAATCGAGAAACATGTCCTTTATTTACTCCAAGGACAATTTTGACCGCTGTCCAATGACCCATTCTTGGATCATTCTTGTACCCCTTGACTGACTCATGGTAAGGCACACTTCCAGTGCGGTACACAGCATAGCATACTATAGAGCCTACGTCTGAAGCATAGGGGACGACCTTCGTCCTTTCTCTCTCTTCTGCCATGGTCGAGCTTTAACTCTTAACTTCATACCTTACAACTCAGGCAAGAACTCCTTCTTTGACTGATCCATCTTGAACACCTTCAAGATCATGTCAAGGTATGTGCTCATTTGAAAGTACCATTTAGCGTTTTTGATCTATCCTCATAGATCTTGATGCTCAATGTTCAAGTAGCTTAATCCAGGTTCTCCATTGAAAAACACTTTTCAAATAACCCCATATGCTTTCCAGAAATTCTACATCATTTCTGATCAACAATATGTCAACAACATATACTCATCAAAAATTCTATAGCACTCCCACTCACTTCTTTGGAAATACTAGTTTCTCATAAACTTTTGTATAAACCCAAAATCTTTGATCATCTCATCAAAGCGTACATTCCAACTCCGAGATGCTTACTCCAGTCCTTAGAAGGATTGCTGGAGTTTTGCATATTTGTTAGCATTCTTCAGGATTGTCAAAACCTTCTGGTTGTATCACATACAACCTTTCCTCAAGAAAACTGTCAAGGAAACAATGTTTTGACATCCTATATGCAAGATTTCATAAATAATGCAGTAACTGCTAATCCAATTCCAACAGACTCTTAGCATCGCTACGAGTGAGAAAGCCTCACCGTAATCAACTCCTTGAACTTGTCGGAAAACATCTTTAATGACAAGTCGAGCTTTCTTAATGGTGATACTTACCATCATTGTCTGTCTTCCTTTTAAAATCCATCTGCCAACGGCCTTACGACCATCAAGTATTTCTTCCAAAGTCATGGATCCTTTCTCAGATTTTATGGCCTCGAGCCATTCGTCGGAATCCGGGCCCACCATCGCTTCTCCATAGATCGTAGGTTCATTGTTGTCTAGCAACATGACCTCTAAGACAGGATTGTGTACCACTCTGAAGTAGTACGCATCATTGTCACCCTACGAGGTACGATAGTGACTTGATCCGAAACTTCATGATCACTATCATAAGCTTCTACTTCAATTGGTGTAGGCGCCACAGGATCAACTTCCTGTGCCATGCTACACACTAGTTGAAGTGACGGTTCAATAACCTCATCAAGTCTCCACCATCCTCCCACTCAATTCTTTCGAGGGAAAATTTTCCTCGAGAAAGGACCCGTTTCTAGAAACAATTACTTTTGCTTCCGGATCTGAGATAGGAGGTATACCCAACCATTTTGTGTGTCCTATGAAGATGTATTTATCCGTTTTGGGTTCGAGCTTATCACGATGAAACTTTTTCACATAAGCGTCGCAGCCCCAAACTTTTAACAAATGACAACTTAGGTTTCTCCAAACCATAGTTCAAACGGTGTCGTCTCAACGGAATTACGTGGTGCCCTATTAAAGTGAGTGCGGTTGTCTCTAATGCCTAACCCATGAACGATAGTGGCAATTCGATAAGAGACATCATGGTACGCACCATATCCAATAAGGTGTAACTATGATGTTCGGACACACCATCACACTATGGTGTTCCAGGCGGTATTAATTGTGAAACAATTTCCACAATGTCTTAATTGCGTGCCAAAGCTCGTAACTCAGATACTCATCTCTATGATCATATCATAGACATTTTATCCTCTTGTCACAATGATCTTCAACTTCACTCTGAAATTACTTGAACCATTCAATAATTCAGACTTGTGTTTCATCAAGTAAATATACTCAGTATCTACTTAAATCATCCGTGAAGTAAGAACATAATGATATTCACTGCATGCCTGTGACGCCCAATATGCGACCCTATCCAAAAGGAACTCGAAGTTCCCACCAAGGATAGACCCGCATATTGAAACGCTTTTGCAAGGTGGATATCATTACATCAACATTACATAATAGATGGGGATACATACATAAGGCATACAATGCCACACGAATACAACATCACAATACATAAGAGCATCATCCGACTACGGATGAAACACAAACAGAAGCTCAAATGACATCCACCCTGCTAGCCCAGGCTGCCGACCTGGAACCTATTCCCTGATCGAAGAAAAAGCAGAACAAGAACTCCAAAACAAGCAAACATCGCTCTCGCGTCATGATCATCGCGAAACCTGTACCTGCAACTGTTGTTGTAGTAATCTGTGAGCCACGAGGACTCAGCAATCCCATTACCATGGGTATCAAGACTAGCAAAGCTTAATGGGAAAGGAAGGGGTAAGGTGGTGAGGTAGCAGCAGCGACTAAGCATATATGGTGGCTAACATACGCAAATAAGAGCGAGAAGAGAGCAAAAGGAATGGTCGTCAACTAGTAATGATCAAGAAGTGATCCTGAACTCCTACTTACGTCAAACATAACCCAAGAACCGTGTTCACTTCCCGGACTCTGCCAAAAAGAGACTATCACGGCTACACACACGGTTGATGCGTTTTAATTCGGATCTGGTGTCAAGTTATCTACAACCGGATATTAACAAATTCCCATCTGCCTATAACCGCAGGCACAACTTTCAAAAGTTTGTACCCTGCAGGGGTGTCCCAACTTAGCCCATGACAAGCTCTCGCAATTAACGAAGGATATACCTTCTCCCAGGAAGACCCGATCAGACTCGGAATCCCGGTTTACAAGACATTTCGACAATGATAAAACAAGACCAGCAAAACCTCCCGCTGTGCCGACAAATCCCGATAGGAGCTGCACATATCTCATTCTCAGGGCACACCGGATGAGCCAGACGTCGGGTTGGCATAGACCCTGGTTGCCCAGGGGGCGCCGGACATCGCTCGGTTTGGACCAACACTTAGACAAGCACTGGCCCGGGGGGGAGGGTAAAATAAAGATGACCCTCGAGAGCGCGACTCCCAAGGGAAAAAGGGCTAGGTGAGGCAAATGGTAAAACCAAGGTTGGGCCTTGCTGGAGGAGTTTTATTCAAAGCGAACTGTCAAGGGGGTCCCATAAATCACCCGACCGCGTAAGGAACGCAAAATCCGGGAACATAACACCGGTATGACGGAAACTAGGGCGGCAAGAGTGGAACAAAACACCAGGCATAAGGCCGAGTCTTCCACCCTTTACCAAGTATATAGATGCATTAACAATAATATAAGAGATATTGTGATATCCCAACCAAAAATCCTGTCCACCATGGAGCAATCTTCAACTTCACCTGCAACTAACAACGCTATAAGAGAGGCTGAGCAAAGCAGTAACATAGCCAAACAATGGTTTGCTAGGAAGGGTGTCAAAGGTTAGAGGTTCATGGCAATTTGGAAGGTTTGAAGAGTAAATGATAGGTAACGCAGCATAGCGATAGAACGAAGCAACTAGCATAACAATGATAGTAGTGAGATCCAGGGTAGCGGTCATCTTGCCTGAAATCCCGCAAGAAAGAAGAACGAGTCCATGAAGAAGATGAACGGAAGAAGCCACGAAGACGAACCAAGCGTAGACGAACGAATCCTCACGATCGCAACGAAACGGGAACTATTGAGAAGAAGCACACAACACGGTAAACACACCACACATAGACATGACATAATGCACGAACAAGCATGATGCAAGACAAGACTACATGAAGCTACTCATGGCAAGAGATGATGCAAACAAGAGCAACACATCAAGGCAAGTTTAAATAAGGCAGGGAACAACATATAACAATTCCGGTAAGTCCTCATATGCAAATTTTGAAGTTGGTCCAGATCTGAACAAACCTTATGTTCAAGTTGTTAAACAGCAAGTTAAGATGCACCAAGATGATCTACATGAGATTCTAGTCAAGTTACATATAAAGTTTATTAGATTTGGAGCTACGGCCTAGAAGATATGAGCAAAACAAGTTAAACATGGCATTGATGCAAAATGCATACAATCATCAAGCAAAACACCACAAAACATGGGTGCAACATGATAATATGAAACTACATGCAAATCTAAGCAAGTTTCATATAGAGCACACTCAAAACGGAGCAACGGTTCAACACATGCACTCTATACAAGTTTAAAGGACAAGCTGTCCAAAACAGCAACTAGGCATATTGCAAGCATCAAAACAACATGCTACAGCACCTCAACATGAAAACAAAATACATGGATATGATGTACAGATAAAGCATAACAAAACATGAACACTGAGCTATCTCCAAAAATCACTAGAACATGCTCAAACACACGTGGCAAGATTGCAAGTAATAACAATTCAGACTTTGCAGAAAATAACATCAGGTTGCAATGTTTAGAGCTATCAAACAACATGTTACAGGAACTTATAATAACAAAGCAAGACATGGCATGATTCTACTCAAAGCATATATCAAAAGTCCCTTACTGACCATGAGCCAAAAAGTATCAGAAAATATGATGGCACCCATGTAAACATAGCAAATTATAATACAGATTCATACATGGCAGGAACAGAATTATGAAGGCATGTTGATGAGCTTGTGCAACTTACTACAGAGCAATACATGGCATAGAAAGGCAACCAACAGTAAGAAGACATATTTGTGAAGCTAAGCATGGCAATATCAAGGTCATAGGGTGCATGGAACACTAGCAACAATCATGGTAACAACTGAACTTAATGTTAACAAGCTGACAGCAACATTATGAAGCAACTTTGGAGCAAGATATGAACAAGCTACAGCAAGCTATAAATGCAACTAGGGACATGGATGGATAGAGCATGACATGTAGAACAAAACATATTTAGTGGGCATCTCCAGATTATGCATAGAATGACTAGTAGCAGCAGGTTTATATAGCATCACAAAATAACAGATTCAGCCTAGCAAAATAGCAACAGCGAGTACCCTACTTAACAAGCTTGAATCACTCACCACAAGTCATTGCATTAAAAGATAAGCATAGCATCAGCAAGAAGACATATTTATGAAACAAACCAAGGCAAGAACAAGTTCATAGCATGCAAGGATCAACTACAATAACCTTGGCAAAATTGAATAACATGTAAACAATCTGCCAGGAAACATTTTGAAGCAAAAATAGAGCACGAAAAAGACATGCTAGACTACTCCATAATTGCAAACAGAGGCATGAATGGATAGAGCAAAACCATATGTTCAAAACATCCTTACGGAAGTATCTCAAAATATGCATGGATCACTCTGTAGCATCAAGTTTACATGGCATCAAAATAACAGCAGAACAGGGACTAAAATCAGCAACATCACGATGCCTAGTTTGCAAGCTTGTGCTAGTCACCACATTGATCACAAAAATACATGGTAAGCACCTCTGTAAATAAGACATACCATAGTTCAAAACACATGTAGACATCAACCTCATAGGATGCACACATCAATCATGGCAAAAATGACAAATGGGCATGTTCTGTTAACGGACAGCAGAAAACATCATGAAGCACTCTTGCAACGAAGATTCAGGATTCAAGATGACCTCAAATGAACATGATGTAATGGAATGAAATGAAGTACTCGTTGAGGCAAACAATTTGACATATTACATGCACGAAACGGAGCTATGTATGCAGAGATATGATGCGATGGACATGGCATGATAATGTAAAATATTTCGGGACTTAGGCAAAATTTCGGGGTCAACCTCGTGGATCCAGATCCCGATCGGGGCGGCGCGCGAACCGAGGCGGGCTGGGCTCGCCGGAGTCGGGGACGGAGGCGGCCGGGGCTGGAGGCAGGCAGCACGCCCGGAGGAGGCCGGAGGAGGCCAAGCAGGCGCGGAGGTGAGGCGGCGGCGCACCGGCGCGGCCGGGCGGCGGCGGCGGGAGACGGCCGGCGCGACGGAGGGGCATGCGCGGCCCGGGAGGCGCAGCCAGGCGACGGCGGTCGCCGGCGGAGGCGGCGGAGGGCGGTGACGGCGCGGCGGCGGGGCAGAGGAGGACGGCGGCGGGGCGGCCGGCCGGACGGCGGAGCGCACTCCGGCGGCGGCGCTGGTGGCCGGCGGC
>NC_041393.1:404608065-404615961 GCF_002162155.2 Triticum dicoccoides
GCTCGCGCGGGCCCACGATGGGCCTGGCGGGCCACGGTGGCGGACGGCGGCTGAGCGCCACGTGGCGGCTCCGGATAGGCGCGGGGAGCGGCGGCGGACATGTCCGGCTCGGGACGGACACGTCCGGCGGCGCGGAGGGAGGAAGAAGCTAGGGTTTATCCGCGAATTTTGAAGGGGGGCTAATATATAGGTAGAGGGAGCTAGGAGAGTCCAAATGAGGAGCGGTATTCGGCCACGTGATCGTGATCGAACGACCGAGAGCATGGAGGGGAGTTAGATGGGTTTTGGGCCACTTTGGAGGGGTGTTGGGCTGCAAAGAGAAAGGGGGGTTTCGGGCTACGCGGTTAACCGTTGGAGTACCAAACGACCTCCAAATGGCACAAAACTTGACAGGCGGTCTAACGGTGCTATACCAAGGCCGCTTGGCAAGACTCGGTCCATTCCGAGAATGTTTAACACCCACTCACAACGAGAGACAAAAGGGGGGACGCCGGAGGGCATAGGAGTGCCGGATTGCAAAACGGACAACGGGGAAAATGTTCGGATGCATGAGACGAACACGTATGCAAAATGAAATGCACATGATGACATGACAATATGCAACACGCAAGCAAATGACATGGCAACAACGGCGAATAACTGGCAGACACCTGGCGCATCGTATCCGGGGCGTTACAATGCCTCAACACTCATTGGACTACACACATCAAAGTGTGTTACTTCCAACAAGTTGCTATCTTGTTCCATCTTACTGAAAACGAGGCTTTTCAGTCATCTTGCCTATGTGGTATGATTTGCATATCTCAAGTGATTCAAAATCAAGTGAGTCCAAACGATCCATCTGCATGGAGTTTCTTCATGCGTCTACACCAATAGACATGGTTTGCATGTCTCAAACTTTTCAAGAACGAGTGAGTCCAAAGATCCATCAACATGGAGCTTCTTCATGCGTTTTACACCAATATGACTTACATGGCAGTGCCACAAGTAAGTGGTACTATCATTACTATCTTATATCTTTTGGCATGAAAATGTGTATCACTACGATCAAGATTCAATAAACCATTCCTTTAGGTGCAAGACCATTGAAGGTATTATCCAAATAAATAGAGTAACCATTATTCTCCTTAAATGAATAACCGTATTACTATAGACATAAATCCAATCATGTCTATGCTCAACGCAAACACCAAATGACAATTATTCAGGTTTAATACTAATCTTGATGGTAGAGGGGCGTGCGATGTTTAATCACATCAAACTTGGAAACACTTCCAACACATATCGTCAGCTCACCTTTAGCTAGTCTCCGTTTATTCCGTAGCCTTTTATTTCGAGTTACTAACACTTAGCAACCGAACCGGTATCTAATACCCTGGTGCTACTAGGAGTACTAGTAAAGTACACATTAACTTAATGTATATCCAATATACCTCTATCGACCTTGCCAGCCTTCTTATCTACCAAGTATCTAGGGTAATCCTGCTCCAGTGGCTGTTCCCCTTATTACAGAAGCACTTAGTCTTGGATTTAGGTTCAACCTTGGGTTTCTTCATTAGAGAAGCAACTGTTTTGCCGTTTCATGAAGCATCCCTTCTTGCCCTTGCCCTTCTTGAAACTAGTGGTTTTACAAACCATCAACAATTGATGCTCCTACTTGACTTCTACTTTCGCGGTGTCAAACATCGCGAATACTTCAAGGATCATCATATCGATCCCTGATATGTTATAGTTCATCACGAAGCTCTAGTAGCTTGGTGGCAATGACTTTGGAGAAACATCACTATCTCATCTGGAAGATTAACTCCCACTCGATTCAAGTGATTGTTGTACTCAGACAATCTGAGCACAAGCTCAACGATTGAGCTTTTCTCCCTTAGTTTGCAGGCTAAGAAAATCGTCGGAGGTCTTATACCTATTGATGTGGGCACGAGCCTGAAACCTAATTTCATCCCTCGAAACATCTCATATGTTCCGCGACATTTTGAAAAAGTCTTTGGTGCCTCAACTCTAAACCGTTTAACTGAACTATCATGTAGTTATCAAAACGTGTATGTCCGATGTTCGCAACATCCACAAACGATGTTTGGGGTTCTGCACACTGAGCGGTGCATTAATGACATAAGCTTTCTACTGATCGCATAATCACTACTGTCAACTTTCAACTATATTTTCTCTAGGAACATATCTAAAACAGTAGAACTAACGCGCGAGTTATGACATAATTTGCAAAGGGCTTTTGACTATGTTCAGGATAATTAAGTTCATCTTATGAACTCCCACTCAGATAGACATCCCTCTAGTCATCTAAGTGATTACATGATCCGAGTCAACTAGGCAGTGTCCGATCATCACGTGAGACGGACTAGTCATCATCGGTGAACATCTTCATGTTGATCGTATCCACCATACGACTCATGCTCGACCTTTCAGTCTCTTGTGTTCCGAGGCCATGTCTGTACATGCTAGGCTCGTCAAGTTAACCTAAATGTTTCACGTGTGTAAATCCGGCTTACACCCGTTGTATGTGAACGTAAGAATCTATCACACCCGATCATCACGTGGTGCTTCGAAACGACGAACTTTTGCAACGGTGCACAGTTAGGGAGAACACTTTCTTGAAATTTTAATGAGGGATCATCTTATTTACTACCGTCGTTCTAAGAAAATAAGATGCATAATCATGATAAACATCACATGCAATCAAATAGTGACATGATATGGCCAATATCATTTTGCTCCTTTTGATCTCCATCTTCGGGGCTCCATGATAATCATCATCACCGGCATTGACACCATGATCTCCATCATCGTGTCTTCATGAAGTTGTCTCGCCAACTATTACTTCTACTACTATAGCTACCGGTTAGCAATAAAGTAAAGTAGTTACATGGCGTTGTTCAATGACACGCAGGTCATACAATAAATTAAGACAACTCCTATGGCTCCTGCCGGTTGTCATACTCATCGACATGCAAGTCGTGATTCCTATTACAAGAACATGATCAATCTCATACATCACATATCATTCATCACATTCTTCTTGGCCATATCACATCACATAGCATACCCTGCAAAAACAAGTTAGACGTCCTCTTATTGTTGTTTGCATGTTTTACGTGGCTGCTATGGGTTTTTAACAAGAACGTTTCTTACCTACGCATAACTACAACGTGATATGCCAATTGCTATTTACCCTTCATAAGGACCCTTTTCATCGAATCCGTTCCGACTAAAGTGGGAGAGACTGGCACCCGCTAGCCACCTTATGCACCAAGTGCATGTCAGTCGGTGGAACCTGTCTCACGTAAGAGTACGTGTAAGGTCGGTCCGGGCCGCTTCATCCCACAATACCGTCGAAACAAGATTGGACTAGTAACGGTAAGCATATTGAACAAAATCAACACCCACAACTACTTTGTGTTCTACTCGTGCATAGAATCTATGCAATAGACCTAGCTCATGATGCCACTGTTGGGGAACGTAGCAGAAATTCAAAAATTTCCTACGAATCACCAAGATCTATCTATCGAGAAACCAGCCACGAGGGAAAGGAGAGTGCATCTACATACCCTTGTAGATCGCTAAGCGGAAGCGTTCAAGAGAACGGGGTTGAAGGAGTTGTACTCGTCGTGATCCAAATCATCGGAGATCCTAGTGCCAAACGGACGGCACCTCCGCGTTCAACACACGTACAACCCGGTGACGTCTCCCATGCCTTGATCCAGCAAGGAGAGAGGGAGAGGTTGAGGAAGACTCCATCCAGCAGCAGCACAATGGCGTGGTGGTGGTGGAGGAGCGTGGCAATCCTGCAGGGCTTCGCCAAGCACGTGCGGGAGAGGAGGAGGTGTCACGGGAGGGAGGGAGGCGCCAGGGCTTCAGGTGCAGATGCCCTCCCTCCCCTCCACTATATATAGGGGCAAGGGAGAGGGGGAGGGGCGCAGCCTTGGCCCTTCCTCCAAGGAAGGGTGCGGCTAGGGAGGAGTCCATCCTCCCCAAGGCACCTAGGAGGTGCCTTCCCCCTTTAGGACTCTCCCTTTCCCTTATCTCTTGGCGCATGGGCCTCTTGGGGCTGGTGCCCTTGGCCCATATAGGCCAAGGCGCACACCCCTACAGCCCATGTGGCCCTCCCTGGGCAGGTGGACCCCTGGTAGACCCCCGGACCCCTTTCGGCACTCCCGGTACAATACCGATAATGCGCGAAACTTTTCCGGCGACCAAAACAAAACTTCCCATATATAAATCTTTACCTCCGGACCATTCCGAAACTCCTCGTGACGTCCGGGATCTCATCCGGGACTCCGAACAACATTCGGTAACCACATACAAACTTCCTTTATAACCCTAGCGTCATCGAACCTTAAGTGTGTAGACCCTACGGGTTCGGGAACCATGCAGACATGACCGAGACGTTCTCCGGTCAATAACCAACAGCGGGATCTGGATACCCATGTTGGCTCCCACATGTTCCACGATGATCTCATCAAATGAACCACGATGTCAAGGAATCAATCGATCCTGTATACAATTCCCTTTGTCTAGCGGTATTGTACTTGCCCAAGATTCGATCGTCGGTATGCCGATACCTTGTTCAATCTCGTTACCGGCAAGTCTCTTTACTCGTTCCGTAACACATATCCCGTGATCAACCCCTTGGTCACATTGTGCACATTATGATGATGTCCTACCGAGTGGGCCCAGAGATACCTCTTCGTTTACACGGAGTGACAAATCCCAGTCTCGATTCGTGCCAACCCAACAGACACTTTCGGAGATACCTGTAGTGCACCTTTATAGCCACCCAGTTACGTTGTGACGTTTGGTACACCCAAAGCATTCCTACGGTATCTGGGAGTTGCACAATCTCATGATCTAAGGAAATGATACTTGACATTAGAAAAGCTTTAGCATACAAACTACGATCTTTGTGCTAGGCTTAGGATTGGGTCTTGTCCATCACATCATTCTCCTAATGATGTGATCCCGTTATCAACGACATCCAATGTCCATGGTCAGGAAACTATAACCATCTATTGATCAACGAGCTAGTCAACTAGAGGCTTACTAGGGACATGGTGTTGTCTATGTATCCACACATGTATCTGAGTTTCCTTTCAATACAATTATAGCACGGATAATAAACGATTATCATGAACAAGGAAATATAATAATAATAACTTAATTTATTATTGCCTCTAGGGCATATTTCCAACAATCAACTGCTACAAAGTCTTTGATTCCCACATCATTGCAGCTCGATGATCAATTCACCAATAAGCTTGAAGCACTCCGAAAGCCCTCTCCACCTCGTTCTTAGCCACTTCCTGAATTGTTGCAAAGTGTCTTTGTTTGTTGCCTTGGGTCCGAATATGTTCTTCACAAACGCCACCCACTGAGGATAGGTACCAAGATAGGACCTCATGTTGCAGTCATGGTCGTTGATAGCGTAGTCGCACGACGATCACTCCCCATTGCAAAGTCCCCTGAACACGGGAGATCGCTGAAGCACATTGATGTCATTATGAGAACCAAACATTCCAAAAAAGCATGTTAAATCCTTAAGTAATGTGATGCGAGTATGATGGCGGCCTCTCTTGTGTGACCTTGGTACATTCTGGATAAATCTATGGGACAGATCTTTCATTGCCAATGAATGCAATCAATTGAATCGAGCATACTTGAAAAGCTCTTGCATCTTCAATAGCCAATAACTTTTATTTGTCATGCACAGTTGGTTCTCTCAGATACTCTGCTCCAAATGCTTGCACCATTGCGCGAGCAAACCTCACATTGGTCTTGAGGCATGTGCTCTCCCCCATCCGGACCATCTCACCAATGACATTGGTGGCAGTACCAACTGCAAGCATCCTCAAAGCAGTCGTGCATTTCTGCTTAGCAGAGAATGAAAAAAATTCGCAGCAATCACTCCTGAGCTTGAAGTAGTCATCATATGCCTCCACTCCCTCCACAACGTGCAAAAAACAATGGTTTGCATACTAGCGGTGACGAAACCATGGATCATGAGGGGAAGTTGGGTCTGGAGCAAAGTAGTCCTTGTACAACAGCCATGCTCCAAAGACCCTATCTCGATTAATAACTCTTCTCCCTTTAATCGAGTCCTTGAAGTTTAGAATGTGCTCCACCTTTCGGTCCATTTCCCGTTCGATGCTCGTGAGCATGATCATTTCGACTTCTTCGTCCGAATCCAATGAATTGAAGAACTCATTTTGACTCATTTCATCAAGCCCCATCGGTCCATACTCCTCGTTCGACGAACCATCCGGATCCATTGTTTTACCTACAAAAAACCACAACCTGGTCGCATAATGGCTCAAACACATAGTGAGCAAGGTGAAGTCCGAGAGTTGACGGACGTATCACGGTGGCTTCTGGGCCGATGACGAAGTCCACTGCGGCGAGCACATATGGGAGGAAAGTTGTGGCGGTGCTGGCGGTGTTGAGGCTGAGAATGGCAGCGGAGCAAGAGTGGTGGCGGAGTTAGGAGACGACGGGGCGGGGGAGGGAGAAGACAAGAGGGGAGCAAGTGAAATTGGGTAGGTCGGGCGGAGCAAGGGTGGTGACAGAGTTAGGAGACGAACGACGCGGAGGACGGAGAATACAAGAGAGGAGCAAATGAAATTGGGTAGGTCGGGGTAGGGGGAGTGGTGCAATTTTTTTTGGGGTCGGACCGTGAGGTCGGACGTGGCGGACGTGCTATAGGCACCCCATATTCACCCCCGATTTGGGTTGAATATAAAGGTGTCGGTCAACGTGGACGTCTCAGACCACTTGGAAGCGCCCGTCTGTGCCGCTTTTTTTGACCGGTCACTAACCGGCCCGTTCACCTTGGCGTTTAAGGAAGGTTTGACACGCCTGACTCCAGATACTCTTAATAGAACATTTGATTTCCTAATTATTATTTTGAAGGAACCCGCAACAAGATTAAAAAGAAAAGAAGACAGGGATCACCATGCCTCACACCATTATGGCTTTGAAAGCAAGCCCATACAGTATCATTTACTTTTACAAATGTACTATTAAATATGAATTCTGATAAGTGCCACATGTGTGGCATGTACGCATGGCAACTCTAAATGCTTTGTATGACAATTTTATTGACGCGAAAATGACAACTCTAGTTGTCAAGCATGATAAAAAAATCGATGACAAGTTTTAGTGTTTTTTTGGGTTTTTTCAATGATATCTTTAGTTATAAAAAATGACACTGCTATAGTGCTTCGTGCTGTGTTGCACCGCACAGGATTGAACGCTCTCACCTCATGACTTTCCAGAAGGAAATTTCCAATTGACTTGTAATAAAAAATCATATCTCATCAGAAATAATGAAGCATAATTAATTATGTATGACTTTGGAATTTCAAAGGGGACGACTATTCATGCACAACTCATGTTTTTTATTTATATTTGACTTGCCGTTTGAATACATTGTTTCTTTGTTCCTCAAACATTGGTTTTGGACACCCTTCCTCATTGTCTATGTTGCTAGAACCAGAACTGACGTGGCAACAAATCAGGACATGACAAATTTATGTAGTTCCATGAATCGTTGCAACACGTCGTGATATTTCACAGGCTGGTGGTTTGGTTTAGAAAAATACGTGTTCGTACATTGGCTCCTCAAATACTTGGTCAATCGATTGCAGCGCGTAGTGAGATTTCACAGGCTGCTGACAGTACACAAAATACATGCTCGTATATGAAATTACCGAAAAGGGCTTTCGCCCCGCTTTATATTATAAAGCAAATGCCCAAGCCAACATTCCACAAAGGTTCACACACACGCAAACACACACCAAGTACACACACATGATCCAAAAGGGTTAATGCTGAGGGCACATCTCAACAAGCCCTAGAATAGAAATGAACGACATCAAC
>NC_041393.1:404616333-404624907 GCF_002162155.2 Triticum dicoccoides
AAGCGGTGACGCCAAGCGGAAGGCGAGCGATCGAAGGTCGGCGAGGAGGGTGTTGATGACGTCCCGATCCTGAGGGCGGCTAAGCGGCCGCCAAAGCTGCATGTACCCACACATTTTAAAAATGGCGTCAGTAGCACGTCGTAGAGGGACCTTTTGGATGACAAGCTTATTGCGGACGGTCCACAGCGTCCAGGCGAGGACCCCAATGCAGAGCCAACGAATATGTCGGTAGCGAGGGGGGAGGCATGGATCTCCGCGAGAAGGCCGGGGAAGTTGGAGTTGCACCACTGTCCACCAACCGTCTCGCGGAAACTGGACCAAAGAAACTGGGCCGTGGGGCACGTGAAGAAGATGTGGTTAGCATCCTCCACCGTGCCGCACAGAGGGCAAAGCCCATCTCCGGGTCCGTTACGCTTGAGGACTTCGACTCCGGAGGGGAGGCGGCCACGGATCCATTGCCAAAGGAAGATCCTAATCTTCAGTGGCAAGCGAATATCCCAGATCAAACCGAAGGGCTCGGGGGCGAGCGAAGGCGCGATGGCCGCGTACAGGGACCTAGTAGAGAAGCGTCCGGAAGACTCTAGGCGCCACGAGATGGCGTCCGGTGCGTCGGTGACGCTCATCGGGAGAAGGGCGATGTCCTGGAGAAGGGCATCCCAGGCGGCTACTTCGGGAGGGCCAAAAGGGCGACGAAACGTGAGGCGCCCTAAGTCAATAAGTGTCGTCTCAACAGAGACCCGAGGGTCAACTGCAATGGCGAAGAGATCGGGAAAGCAGGCGGCCAGAGGGGTGTCGCCGATCCACCGATCGAACCAGAACAGGGTCACGGACCCAGTACCAACCGAGATGGACGTGCCAATGCGAAGCACATGAAGCAGCTGAACAACGGCCTGCCAAAACTGTGATCCGCCCGAACGCTGACAGAAAGCCAGAGGCTGTCCACGGAGGTATTTGTTGCGGATAATGGTGAGCCACAACCCTCCGTCCCCATTAGCAATACGCCATAACCACCGGGTCAGGAGGGCGATGTTCATGTGGCGGGAGGACAGAATCCCAAGACCCCCCTGGTCTTTGGGTTTACAAATGTCCGGCCAACTAACCATGTGGTACTTCTGTTTGTCATCGTCGCCAGCCCAATAGAACCTGGATTGGTACTTGGCAATTTCCGTGTGCAGCGTTTCATGGAGGCTATAAAAGCTCATGAGGAACCAAAGAAGGCTGGCGAGTGAGGAGTTGATGAGAATCACACGCGCAGCCTTCGATAGCCAACGCCCTTTCCAAGGCTCGACACGGTGCTGCATACGGGTCACCGTAGGGCGGAGGTCCGCCACGGTGAGGCGCGAATCACTAACGGGGATCCCCAGGTAGGTCGTGGGGAAAGACCCCAGCCGACAGTTCAGGCGGTCAGCAAATAGCCTGAGCTTCCACCGGAGGGTAGCCTAGAACCATCACTTCGCTCTTATCAAAGTTGATCGTTAGGCCTGACATCTGCTGGAAGCACAGGAGGAGGAACTTCAGGTTAGCCACGTCTTGAGTAGAACCTTCCACCATTATGATGGTGTCATCCGTGTATTGAAGGAGGAAGACCCCTCCCCCTCCGACTAGGTGGGGGACAATGCCATGGATATGGCCGACACCCTTAGCCTTATCCAGGATGGCGGCCAGAGCATCAACCACCATGTTGAACAGGAACGACGAGAATGGGTCACCCTGACGAACCCCACAAAGAGTGGGGAAGTACGGCCCAATCTCGTCATTGATGTTCACCGCAGTCGGCCCACAAGAGACTAATTGCATCACGCGAGTCACCCAGCGGTCGTCAAAGCCCTTACGCAGCAGCACTTCCCGAAGGAAAGGCCAGTGGGCAGTATCATAGGCTTTATGAAAGTCAAGCTTCAGGAAGACAACGTGATGATGTTTCACCCGAACTTCGTGAAGGATTTCATGGAAGACCAACACGCCATCTAGAATAAATCGGCCTTGGATGAAGGCCGATTGGTTCGGGTGAGTGATCGAGTTAGCAAGCGGGGTCACCCTATTGGCGTATCCTTTGGCCAGGATCCGGAATATCACGTTAATCATAGTGATGGGGCGGAACTGGCGAATATCAGAGGCGCCCGGAACATTTGGGATGAGGGTAATGATCCCATAGTTGAGGCGTCCCAGGTCAATAGAGCCCGAATAGAACTCCTCGAATAAGGCCATGACCTCCGGTTTGACTCGATGCATTTGGCTCCTCGAATGCTCGAAGGTGGTTCGGCTCAGCCAACACGGCCAATAACGAACACTAGAAGAGCTCGAAGTCACACGGAAGGTGAAGCTCCGTCAAACATGATGTCATTCATGTGTTTCCACAGTGTTCAAGCCACTAGATTGATGTTGCGATTGTGAGGATTCGTTCGACTTCTTCTGTTCATCTTCTTCATGGACTCGTTCTTCTTCCTAGCGGGATTTCAGGCAAGATGACCGTTACCCTGGATCTCACTACTATCATTGCTATGCTAGTTGTTTCGTTCTATCGCTATGCTGCGCTACCTATCACCTGTTTATCGAGCCATCCCATATTGCCATGAACCTCTAACCTTTGACACCTTTCCTATGCAAACCGTTGTTTGGCTATGTTACCGCTTTTGCTCAGCCTCTCTTATAGCGTTGCTAGTTGCAGGTGAAGTTGAAGATTGCTCCATGGTGGACAGGATTTTGGTTGGGATATCACAATATCTGTTATATTATTTAATGCATCTATATATTTGGTAAAGGATGGAAGACTTGGCCTTTTGCCTAGTGTTTTGTTCCACTCTTGCCGCCCTAGTTTCCGTCATACCGGTGTTATGTTCCCGGATTTTGCGTTTCTTACACGGTCGGGTGATTTATGGGACCCCCTTGACAGTTCTCTTTGAATAAAACTCCTCCAGCAAGGCCCAACATTGGTTTTACCATTTGCCTCACCTAGCCCTTTTTTTCCCTTGGGTTTCCGGAGCCCGAGGGTCATCTTTATTTACCCCCCCCCCGGGCCAGTGCTCGTCTTGATACCCATGGTAATGGGATTGCTGAGTCCTCGTGGCTCACAGATTACTACAACAACAGTTGCAGGTACAGATTATGCGATGATCATGACGCGAGAGCGATGTTTGGTTGCGTTGAGTTCTTCTTCTGCTTCTTCGATCAGGGGATAGGTTCCAGGTCGGCAGCCTGGGCTAGCAGGGTGGATGTCGTTTGAGTTTCTGTTTATGTTTCATCCGTAGTCGGGTGTTGTTCTTATGTATTATGATGTTGTATTCGTGTGGCATTGTATGCCTTATGTATGTATCCCCATCTATTATGTAATGTTGATGTAATGATATCCACCTTGCAAAAGTGTTTCAATATGCGGGTCTATCCTTGGTGGGACCTTCGAGTTCCTTTTGGATAGGGTCGCATATTGGGCGTGACAAGTAGGTTGCTTACATCTGGCATTCAAAGCCACGGATCCACACCCTGGCGCATCTGATCGAGACGAGGCTACAGAAATCGATCAAAAATCGTCTCAGTGCCATGGATCCTTCCTTCAAGGATTACTTCGACAAGCTCAACAACTCCCTCGACGCGATCCACTCTGACATTCGCTCCCACACCACCAAGCTGGATGATTTGGGCCAGTGGCGCCCCGATCTGGAGCGACGTGTGGACCAGCTCTCGGCGGCGGTAGCTGAACTCCAAGCACGGCCAGCAGCTGCAACGGAGGAGCGGCCGGCAGAGGCACCAGCACCACCACCACCTGCACCACCAGCGTCGCTGCGTGACCACGTCGGCACCAGCAAGCGCGCGGAGGGCGACGCCCTCGGGTCGATCGACCGCGGCATCGACGTTCTGCCACGGGGACTGGCACCGATGTTTGCATCGGTGGCCACCCCGGCCAACGGTCAGTCTCAAAATCCTGCGCAGTCTACCATCGCATCTCCTTATGCTCATGCTAGTCAGATCCTCGCTGGGATCGGTCAGGCTCATCCATCGACCGGGTTTCCCCAATTCACGAGTGAAAATCCGCGTCTATGGAAGACACTTTGTGAGCAGTACTTCCAGATGTTTGAGATTCACGAAAAATTCTGGGTCCCGATGGCATCTCTGAACTTTTCTGGTTCTGCATCGGTGTGGTTACAGTCAGTACAGAGGAAATTGACTGAGTTCGATTGGAATCCTTCTCGAATCTGTTGTGTACCAGATTCGGTCGTGATCGTCACCAGCTCCTGATCCGTCAATTCTACTCACTGTCACATAAATCTACCGTAGCTGATTGCATTGAGCAATTTGAACTGATCATTAGCCATTTATCTGCATACTCTGAATCCATTCATCCTTACTACTATCTTACCCGTTTTTTCGAGGGACTGCGACCCGATATCCGCGCGGTGGTTCTGGTGCAGCGGCCCCTGACCTCGACACCGCGTGCGCTCTGGCATTACTTCAGGAAGAAGTGGCAGATGGCGCTTCACGGGAGCGTGCGCTTCCCAGCGCCGTGCATACTACTGCCCCTGATTGGATTCACCGCAACGGCGCGAGCGTGCCAATGGCACTTCCACCTCCACCACCCCAAGGACGTCCGCCCACGACGCCGACGGCCACAGATAGGCGCGCCGTCGAAGCCAGCCGCGCGGATGGCACCAAACTCAAGGCGTTGCGGGAGTATCGTCGCGCGAAGGGCCTATGCTTTAAATGTGGGGAGCGCTGGGGGCAGGACCACAACTGCCCCACCAGCGTTCAACTCCACGTCCTCGAGGAGCTGCTCGAGCTGTTCGGCCTCGACTCCGACGGCGATGCCCCGAGCCCCCCGCTCGGTGATGCGTTGGCTGAAACAGCAATGGCGATCTCGCGCCATGCCCTCACCGGGAGCACATCACCGAAGGCGATTCGCCTTCACGCGTGGTTGCAAGGCCACGAAGTGTTGCTGTTGGTGGATTATGGAAGTTCAACATCCTTCATCGACGCGCGCCTCGCATCAGTTCTGACGGGCGTCATACCTCTCCTTCGACCCTGCCGCGTCAAGGTTGCAGATGGAGGCGAGCTTTGCTGTTTCTAGCACATACCACACTGCAGCTGGGTGTCTCAGACGCACGAATTCAGTACGGACATGAAGGTGCTGCCATTGGGCGCATATGATGCCATCCTCGGCATGGACTGGCTTGAAGAGCACAGTCCGATGAGCGTGGACTGGCGCGCCAAACACTTGCTGATTACAACTCCAACTGGACCAGCGCAACTGCGAGGCCATCAAGAGCGTGTTGAATCCTGCCCTGAGATCAACGCTCTGCAGCTGCAATCCTTGCACAAACAGGGTTCGCTGACGCAAATTGTGCAAATATACCAGATTACTGAAGAAGATGAAGTATACACACCCACACCTGACAACATACAGAGAGTTGTGGATCAGTTTGAAGATGTGTTCGGCGAACCAACTGGGCTGCCCCCACGTCGAGATTGTGATCACAGGATACCACTTATGGCAGGGGCGCAACCAGTGAATTTGAGGCCATACAGGCATAAACCTGAGCATAAGGATGAGATTGAAAAACAGGTGCAAGAGATGTTGCGATCCGGTGTAATCCAACGCAGCCACAGCCCTTTCTCTTCACCTGTGATCTTAGTCAAGAAGAAAGACGGCACATGGCGACTTTGCATAGATTACAGACAGCTCAATGCTATGACCATAGTGGCCAAGTACCCAGTACCTGTTATTGAAGAGTTGTTAGACGAGCTGCACGGGGCTAAGTGGTTCTCCAAGCTGGACTTAAGGGCAGGTTACCACCAAATAAGATTAGCTGAGGGAGAGGAGTTCAAGACTGCCTTTCAAACTCACTCCGGGCACTTCGAGTTCAAGGTCCTGTCATACGGCCTTGCGGGTGGACCTGCTACCTTTAACGATGCTGTCACCAGCACACTTCACCCGCTGATGCGTGAGTGTGTTTTATCCTTCTTCGACGACATACTGGTATTCAGCAAAACACTGCAGGAACATGCAGAACACCTCCGGCAGGTGTTTGAGCTACTTCGCCGCGACCAATGGAAAGTGAGGAGAAGCAAATGCAGTTTTGGACAGCAAAGAATAACATACCTGGGGCATGTCATCAGCGCTGACGGTGTGGCAACGGACCCTACTAAGATCAAGGCAGTAGCAGATTGGCCCACGCCTACAAATGTGAAAGAGGTTAGGCAGTTTTTGGGATTAGCAGGATACTACAGACGCTTCGTTTGGCAATTTGGAATCCTAGCCCGACCCCTCTTCAATCTCCTCAAGAAGGGAACACCGTTCGTCTGGACAGATAACACAGAACAAAGTTTCCAGGCTCTCAAACAGAGTTTGGTCACAACACCGGTACTTGCCCTGCCAGACTTTCAGAAACAGTTCACGGTTGAAACAGACGCATGTGGTACGGGCATTGGAGCAATTTTGTAGCAAGAAGGACACCCCATCGCCTTCATGAGCAAAGTCCTCTGCCCCAAGTACCAGGGCCTATCCACATACGAGAAGGAGTACTTGGCAGTGATCGCTGCAGTCGATCAATGGCGACCATACTTGCAATCTGCAGAATTCATCATCAAGATAGATCAACGCAGCTTGGTTTATTTGCAGGAGCAGAGGCTCACGACCCCGTGGCAACAGCGAGCTTTCACCAAGTTACTGGGCTTGCAATACAAAATCGTCTATAAGAAGGGCGTGGAAAATGGAGTCGTAGATGCACTATCTCGCCTGCACCACTCGGAGCACGCCATGGCGATATCAAGCTGCCAGCCAGCGTGGCTCGATGATATCGTGTCAAGTTACAACTCCAACCCCCAAGCACAACGTCTGTTGGAACAATTGGTAGTCAGACCAGACCCAAAAGGGCGTTTCAGCTTGTCGCAAGGGCTTCTACGTTTCAGAGACCGTATTTGGCTTGGAGGGAGCACCGCGCTACAGCAGCAGATCATCTCGGCGTTCCATGACAGCCCAGTGGGAGGACATTCAGGATTTCCAGCCACATACAAGCGAATCAGACGCTTGTTTGCTTGGCCCAAAATGAAGGCTCACATTCTTCAGTATGTTCAATGCTGTGAAATCTGTCAACAAGCTAAAGCAGAGTGTGTGGCTTCACCAGGACTGCTCCACCCGCTTCCTATTCCCACCAAATCATGGGATATGATCACGATGGACTTCATCGATGGGCTCCCGCAATCAGGTCAGTACAATTGCATCTGGGTTTTGGTCGACAAGATGACCAAGTTCGCTCACTTCTTGCCACTTGCCCATCCTTACACTGCTTCTCGCGTTGCTCTCCTGTACATGCAACACATTTACCCCATCCATGGCTTCCCTCAATCTATTGTCTCTGATCGTGATCCTATTTTCACGAGCCACTTTTGGCAAGAACTCTTTCGCCACGCTGGTACCGACCTCCGCATGAGCACGACCAACCATCCACAAACCGATGGGCAGTCGGAGCGCGTAAACCAATGCCTTGAAACTTTCCTTCGCTGTTTCACTCATTCTTGTCCCAGGCGATGGAGCCATTGGATTCCTCTTGCACAATTCTGGTACAATGCTGCGCCACATTCGGCCATTGGCATGACACCATTCATGGCTATGTTCGGCCACGAACCCCGTCACTGGGGCATCACAGCGGCCTCTTCTTGTTCTGTTCCTGCCCTGCAAACTTGGCTCGACGAATGCGCCACTATTCAAGATCTGCTACAGCAACACCTTCAGCGAGCTCGCTTGCGTATGAAACAGCAGAAAGACAAGAAACGCTTAGAACGTGTGTTTGAGATCGGCGATAGAGTTTACCTGAAGCTACAGCCGTACGTGCAAACATCAGTGGCCAAGCGAGGTAATCACAAGCTCTCTTTTCGGTACTATGGGCCATACTCCGTCATCGACAAGATCAACCCGGTGGCTTATAAACTAGAGCTACCGACGAACGCAACAGTTCACCCAATTTTCCATGTGTCTCTGCTGAGGAAGGCCCTACTGCCAGGTACGCCAGTTCAACAACAACTTCCCACTGCTACTAATATACCTACAGTTCCAGTCCAGGTTTTGGGTTCGCGTTGGCGTCGCAAGCATGGCAGCATGATTGAACAGGTCCTCGTACGGTGGTCCGATACTGCATCAATCAGCGACCCTTGGGAAGACAAGGAAGAACTACAAGCTCGGTTCCCGGCTGCAGAGGCTTGGGGGCAAGCCTCATCGCAAGAAGAAGGGGGTGTCAAGGCCACAAGCAGCCCAGCGCCAAAGCCCAAAAGCGAACCGGCCTCGCCACCAGCTCGGCCCACCAGGCAGAGGCGGCCCAACCCCAACATCAACGGCCCGGAGTGGGTGTGACGGTGCCAACTACTTAACGCGTCCTCACCCACCAGAGAGACCCATCCAGTGGATCACGGCACGAACCCGGCGGCGGCTCTTTTCCCCTTTCCTCTTCCTTTCCAATTCGTGTATCCAGAGATTGTAACCCTAAATAGCTACTTGAATCCGTGAGCAAGAGCTAGATCGAGCAATATACCAGTAGGTTGCTTACAGCGAACCTCCGTCAATTTGCCGCACAATGCGGCGAATAGGGATTC
>NC_041393.1:404625144-404646078 GCF_002162155.2 Triticum dicoccoides
ATGGGTCGGGCCCGATCCGAACACAATCCGGCCCATACCGGTGGTGGACCCCCAAGGTGACGTCCAGCTTCAATCAACAACGAAAAAGAAAGGTGATGTCCACCTACGAATTGTTACCGGCCCGCGCTGGCGGAGTTTGTGGCCCTATCCCGAACACGTGCTGGTTCCAGAAACAGCAACAGCTGGCTTTGCCTTGGGCTTTCGCTTTGCTTAGCAAGTCGGCAAAACAAAAACTGTGTCAGAGGATAGCGATCCGTGACATGGCCTGGCAACGATCGATGGACCGATGGTCGTTATCAATGGCATCACCACAAACAAACGCAGGGCGGGCAGGCAACTCGTGATTCGTGATTTAAGTTGTCTCGTGATCGATCAGATGAGATGTGATCACAGCCGCCTGCACGCAAAGCGTGCCTGGTCGACCGATTTCCTTAATCACTCCGTCCGAGGCTCCGACGACTCCGCCTGCGTCGGCCCGCACACACTGCTCTGCCAACAGTGTAGCGCATACCCCGTCGGACGGACGCAGTGGCAGTGTGTGTATGTGTGCATGCATCACGCATGTTGTGATGGTGGCAGCAGGAAATGTAAACAGTTTCACGCCCGGCGCATTCAAATCGACCGACCCGACCGATCGATCGGTCCATGGATCGTGGCAGCAGGTACATCATCAATGCACGTTGCAGTGTGGCACGGCACGACCGATCCAGCCAGCCAGGCCGGTCGCGATCGAGTCGACGGACGGGCGGATCGACCGGTGGATTCCGCATTAATGATGGCTGGCTGGATCGAATGTTTCGAGCTCCGTCTCCATTAAATGGATGTCTGCAGCTGCAGGTGGGGCCATGACAGCCAGGCTCGCCGTCCGTTCATATGACCCTGTCCAAATCTGGGAAATCCATGTCCGTACAAACGCACAAGGGAACCGGCCAGCCGTTCCGTCGGTCGGTCTCACATGCTTCCTTCCGCTTAAACGCCAAGATACGTCCGCCTGAAGCCTTCTTGGACGGCCGGAGAATGTTTCCGATCATCATCATTAGTAACATACACTCAACGCAGAAACGTACAAGAGCACAAGAGTACTAGGACGTTGCTACCCCTTCCTCCCTTGTCATCTTTCTCTGCTACTCAACGCAGTTCCATCCTCTCAAATATTTGCTCACAAAAATTAGTCTGCGCCGACTGATTTGAAATGAAATGCAAAAAAGGCAGAACAATGTTGAATGCGGCCTTGTTGCCCCACGCACGGCAGTGACGGAATGCCTCGTGGCACGGGCCACATGTCATGCATGTAATGGTTTGGTCATAAAACTTGCAAAAGCTGATTATTTTGTCCTAGAACTTGCAATGGTTGTGCAAGTTTGATTCTCGGCCAATCACAGCTCGCCAAGTGGAGGCAGGTCGGCTGGGCCGGTCAGCGCCACACATTTTGCAAATTGCCCCTACCTTTAGCCCTTATCAACCCGCAGGATGCCACCTGAATTAACTATGTCGATATATTCGTTTGGAATCCAGTCGGCAACACACACCCCTCCACTCACCTCTCTTCCTCATCGTTTCCCTTCCCCTCCTCCTCGTCGCCGTCGTCCAGCTCGCCGCCATGGTATCTTGGAGTGATGGATCCAGCTCGTCGTCACACAGCTATTCTATCACAAGTGAGGTTAGTTCGTCACTATACCTCAGGCTGTTAGGGTTTAGGGCAAAAATGGGGAATTTTGCTCATAAGAATATGTTTTAGGCTCCTGCTCCTGCCACCATTTTTTGCTCTGAATGAAAAGGCCTTGCTCCAGATCTTGCAGCTAGATGTGAACATCATCCTGTCCATGAGAAGTTTGTGTCCTCTGATTCAGCTCACAGTGGAAGGAGATTACTTGCTTGTGCACAAAAGTCGAGTAGATCTACAGTTAAATGCAAACTCGGTAGGCATCCCACATTTCTTCATCAAAAACTATCGGTTAGTCTCTGTTGAGCTTAAGTTTTTGCTTCTTCACATGATGTGTGTTATTCTTAGAATGTCATTTTATTTTGTTTTTGCTTGTTGTTTTAATAAAATAGTTAGATCTAAGGGTTTTTAAATAAGAGATAGTCCACAATTAGCTACCTATTTACTTAACTACTCGCTTGATCTTCACTTATATCTTTTTGGAGTAGTTTGTTGAACACTCTCATGCTTCACTTATATTATTTCGAGAGTTGATAATAGTGATGACAATTTGCAGAAGGTATGAAATTGGTCATAATATGATGAATATCCAATAAGGATATAATAAAAACTCTCATGTAGATCATTGGATATGATAGGTTTGATTCCTTGTAATAGATTTGCGATATGATGATAATAATATGTGAGTCATGTTGGTGAGTAATTATGTTTTAGTAAGAAAATATTGGTGAAAGATCGAGGATGTCGCCTAGAGGGGGGGTGAATAGGCGCTTTAAAATAATTACGGTTGAGGCTTGAACAAATGTGGAATAAACCTAGCGGTTAATTTGTCAAGCACAAAACCTAAAACAACTAGGCTCACCTATGTGCACCAACAACTTATGCTAAGCAAGATAAGTAACTATGTGATAGCAAGATATATGACAAAGAACAATATGGCTATCACAAAGTAAAGTGCATAAGTAAGGGGCTCGGGTAAGAGATAACCGAGGCACGCGGAGACGATGATGTATCCCGAAGTTCACACCCTTGCGGATGCTAATCTCCGTTTGGAGCGGTGTGGAGGCACAATGCTCCCCAAGAAGCCACTAGGGCCACCGTAATCTCGTCACGCCCTCGCACAATGCAAGATGTCGTGATTCCACTAAGGGACCCTTGAGGGCGGTCACCGAGCCCGTACAAATGGCGATCCTTGGGGGCAGTCACCGAACCCGTACACTTTGGCAACCCTTGGGGGCGGTCACCAGTACCCGTCAAATTGCTCGGGGCGATCTCCACAACCTAATTGGAGACCCCGACGCTTGCCCGGAGCTTTACACCACAATGATTGAGCTTCGAACAACACCAACCGTTTAGGGCGCCCAAGCACCCAAGAGGAACAAGCTCAAGGGCACCAAGCACCCAAGAGTAATAAGCTTCTCAACTTGTAACTTCCACGTATCACGTGGAGAACTCAAACCGATGCACCAAATGCAATGGCAAGGGCACACGGAGTGCCCAAGTCCTTCTCTCCCAAATCCCACCGAAGCAACTAATGCTAGGGAAGAAAATGAGAGGAAGCACGAAAGAAGAACACGAAGAACTCCAAGATCTAGATCCAAAGGGTTCCCCTCACTTAGAGGAGAAAGTGATTGGTGGAAATGTGGATCTAGATCTCCTCTCTCTTTTCCCTAAAAAACTAGCAAGAATCCATAGAGGGATTGAGAGTTACCAAGCTCGAAGAAGGTCAACAATGGGGGAAGAACACGAGCTCAAAGGATTAGGTTCACTGGGGAAGAAGACCCCCTTTTATAGGTGGGAAAAATCCAACTGTTATGCTCACAACCCGCACAGAGCGGTACTACCGCTCCAAGGAGCGGTACTACCGCTAGGGCGGTAGTACCTCTTTGAAACACAACAACGAGGAGGCAAAAAGTCCAGAAGAACCGTCGGAGCGGTACTACCGCTCGTCCTCACGGTACTACCACTCGACCTCATGGTACTACCGCAAATGGTAGCAGTACTACTGCTTGCGAGCGGTACTAAAAAAATACTTCCGTGCCTACCTCCGCTGAGCAAAACACGAGATTTTGGTCCGGAGCGGTACTACCGCTTAGGAGCCGCGGTAGTACTACTCTGGAGCGGTACTACCGCTTAGGAGCCGCGATAGTACTGCTCTAGAGCGGTCACCGAACCCGTACAAATGGTAACCCTTGGGGACGGTCACCGAACCCGTACACTTTGGCAACCCTTGGGGCGGTCACCAGAACCCGTCAAATTGCTCGGGGCGATCTCCACAACCTATTTGGAGACCCCGACGCTTGCCCGGAGTTTTACACCACAATGATTGAGCTCCGAACACCACCAACCGTCTAGGGCGCCCAAGCACCCAAGAGGAACAAGCTCAAGGGTACCAAGCACCCAAGAGTAACAAGCTTCTCAACTTGTAACTTCCACGTATCACCGTGGAGAACTCAAACCGATGCACCAAATGCAATGGCAAGGGCACACGGAGTGCCCAAGTCCTTCTCTCTCAAATCCCACCGAAGCAACTAATGCTAGGGAGGAAAACAAGAGGAAGAACAAGAGGATCCAAGAGGTTCCCCTCACTTAGAGGAGAAGGTGATTGGTGGAAACGTGGATCTAGATCTCCTCTCTCTTTTCCTCCCAAAACTAGAAAGAATCCATGGAGGGATTGAGAGATAGCAAGCTCGAAGAAGGTCAACAATGGGGGAAGAACATGAGCTTAAAGGATAAGGTTCAAAGGGGAAGAAGACCCCCTTTTATAGCAGGGGGAAAAACCAACCGTTATGTGCTCAGCCCGCACACGAGCGGTACTACCGCTCCACGAGTGGTACTACCGCTCAGGCGGAAGAAGTAGGGAAACGGAGCAACAAAACAAGAACCTTGGGGTGGTAGTATCGCACATAAGCGGTACTACTGCTCACCCCAGCGGTACTACCGCTCACGAGCGGTACTACCGCTCCTACTACCGCTACTACTGCCGCCGAACCCGACACGAGAAAACCACGTCTCGAGTCGAGGCGGTGCCAGCGCGGAACCGGAGCCATACTACCGCTTATGGCCATGGGCGGTACTACCGCTGTGGGACGGCGGTACTACCGCTGTGGGACAGCGGTACTACCGCTTGTGGCGATAAGCGGTACTGCCGCTCCGGCCCAGCGGTACTACCGCTGGCGCCATCCTTATGCCACTACCGCGAAAACAAAGTATACTCCAAGGAAAACCAGAACTGCCATAACTTCTGCAAATGAGCTCCGAATTGAGCAAACTCAAGCTTGTCTGAAACAAGACAACGAGTAGCATCAAAACAGCGGTAGGGGAGGGGAGGTATGCTTAGCAAACAAAGGAGTGACACCTCCAACAGAGAAGAACTGGCATACCCTCCAACATCGAAAACATCATAGAAGATGCATGTAAACTCCGTTTTCGATGAACTCGATCTTGTCATGAAAATGACCATAAGCTCCAAAACTCACAAGGAGAAGAACCAAACAAGAACCAACAAGAAGATGCAAGGATGCAATGGTTTGAGCTCTCTACGAACGATATGATTAAGATACTCATCGAGAGCCCCCCTTGATAGTACGGCAATCGATCCTATAACCCGGTCTCCCACAACTACCATGAGACCGGTAAAATAGAAAACCTATCAAGGGAAAACCTTTGCCTTGCACAAGATCCACTTGAGCTAGATGATGACGATCTTGACTCCCTCTAGTTGGACCACCTTTCTTGATTGCGTAGGCTCGATGAAGACTAGATGATTTCTCCCCATAGTCCACAAGTCCATTGTCACCACAATTGACGGCAAGCTTCAAGCACTTGATCTCTTCATGATGCATCACTTGAACTTGCACACCGCATCCTAACCCCACAAAGAACTCTCACGAGGACCATGGGTTAGTACACAAAGCGTAATTGACAATGCTTACCATACCATGGGATCACTTGATCCCTCTCGGTATATCTTCTACGCTTTGTGTGTTGATCAACTTGATTCACTCTTTTACTTAGTCTTGATCAACCTCTCACGAGACCAATCTTTAGGTAATTCCTTGAATAACACCTTGGTCATCACAAACTCTTCTTGAAACCAACAAATGTACTCCAAGAAAAGCCTATGGACAAAACCTTCAAATATAACTCAAGGCAACCATTAGTCCATAGAGATTGCAATCAATTACCAAAACCAAACATGGGGGCACCGCATGTTCTTTCAATTGGTGTTAAGGTTTGTGACTCCCTATGCAAGCACGAAAGTCAATAGTTATGCAATGAAATTACATCCTACTTGTGGTGCATTATTCAATGTTAGTTGTGCTTAATGCTCGCTTATGTGATTTTTAGTTTCTTGGTTGCGTGCTTCTCAATCTATTTGCTAGACTTCACTTGTACTAAGTAGTAGAGATACTACTTGTGCATCCAAATCCTTAAACTCAGTTTTGCCACATGAGTCCAGCATACCTACCTATATGCGGTATTCTCATGTTGTTCTAAGCAAATTTGTATGTGTCATCTCTAATTTTCAAAATAATTTCCTTTTTGTGTGCTCATACTACTTATGAAGCGGCAGGGGGTGGCCAATATTTTCCATGCTAGATGTGTTATTCTCAAGATGAGTGTTTATTCACTTGTCATTGCACATGAGTATGACAAAGGTATTAGGGATGCCCAGTCCCAAAATGAAAAAGAAATTTACTTTATGTTGTCAAATAATAAATTCCTTGAAAAGTGTTGGTATGGATGGTACACGTGGATACGCTAGCCGTTGAGTGTGAAAGTATGGTGGAAAAAGAAATGAACTTTATTTTCTGTTTGGGAACCGCCTATGATATATCTAGCATGGAAAGTGTTGGGAATTACTCGGTCATTTCCGTTGACGGGAAAATTATGCCTCTCAAAAAATTTATCTCTCGATTTAAGCCTTGAGCTCTGGCACCTCTACAAATCCCTACTTCCCTCTGCGAAGGGCCTTTCTATTTACTTTATGCAATTTTTATTTTTATTTGAGTCTCCATCTTCTTTTATAAAGCACCAACTAAGGGACACTATGATCATACTTGAGCATTGGGTATTGCTAATATGCGAGTGTGTTTCATGAATGGATCAATGATTGAGCATGATAAACTAGGGATGACTTTCTTTAGTGTTGATATTTTGAAAGACATGGTTGCTTGTTGATATACTTGAGTATTGAAGTCTTCATGTCAAAAATAGACTATTGCTTTGAACCATCTAAAAATCCAAATGTCCATGCTGGTAAAGAAAATAATATATGATGAATATGATAGGTAGCATTCCACAACAAAAATTCCGCTTTCAATTGCTACTTTATCATGATGAGTTTTATGAGAAAGACTTGCTGTTAGGATGCAAGGAAAAGTGAATGAAATTATCATTGATCACACTTATGCACTATGCTAGAATTCACGCTTCATAAATTATTTCTTTTATCATTTACCTACTCGAGGACGAGTAGGAATTAAGCTTCAGGATACTGATATGTCTCCAATGTATCTATAATTTATGAAGTATTCATGCCATGTTTACAACAATTTTATTTTATATGGTTTTGATATAATTTGCATGGAACTAACCCAGACTAACGATGTTTTCAGCAGGACTACCGTGGTGTTGTTTTTTGTGCACAAATGAAAGTTCTCCAAATGGGCTGAAACTTTTTGACGATTTTTTTGGAACAAAAGAGACCCCCAAAGCTTCGTGGAAGGACGAGAAGGTGAAGGAGTAGGGCTCAAGACACCGGGGCGCGCTTGAGGGGTTGGGCTTGCCCCGGTGGGTTGTGCTCACCTCGAGGCCCATCTTCACATGAAACCGACGCCAAAAAATCCTATAAATAGAGAAACCATCAGGAATAACCCTAGATCAGAAGTCTCGCCGCCGCAAGCCTCTGTAGCCACGAAAAACCAATCTAGACCCTGTTCCGGCACCCTGCCGGAGGGGGAAATCATCACCGGTGGCCATCTTCATCATCCCGGCGGCCACCATGATGAGCAGGGAGTAGTCCACCCTCGGGGTTGAGGGTTTGTACCAGTAGCTATATGTTTAATCTTTCTCTCTCTCTCTCTCTCTCTCGTGTTCTTGAGATGTCACGATCTTGATGTATCGCAGGCTTTGTTAATATAGTTGGATCATATGGTGTTTTCCCCTCTCTGTCTCGTTGTGATGAATTGAGTTTTACCTTTGAGATTTCATATTATTAGATTGAATACTGTTATGGATTTGATAGCACTTGATATATGTCTTGCTATGAATACATGTGGTGACAATGGGGTATCATATTGATTCACTTGATATGTGTTTTGGCACTCAACTCGTGAATTCCCGAGGTGACACTGGGGTAATCTATCCATAGGGGTTGATGCACGTTCTCGTCTTTTGTTTCTCTGGTAGAAATCTTGGGGCACAACTCTTTGTGTTGGATTGAGTATTATGAATCTGAATTTGCTTTGGTGTTATTTTAGTACGAACTTTTGATAGATCGATCGGAAAGAATAGTTACGTGTTATTTTAGTACGAACTCTTGATAGATCGATCGGAAAGAATAACTTGGTGCTATTTTAGTACGGACTCTTGGATAGATCGATCAGAAAGAATAGCTACAGACAATTTCTTCTTATGTTCTTCGCTAGATAGGAACTTTGGAGTGATTCTTCATCGCATGTTGAGGGATGATTATACGATCCAATTATATTAGCATTGTTGAGAGATTGCACTAGCGAAAGTACGGACCCTAGGCCTCATTTTCAAGCATTGCAATATCGTTCGTGCTTCGTTTTATCAATTGCTACGTTGTTGTTTTCTATTATTCTTATTAAAAAATCAATATCTACTATCATTACTACACTTTTATCACCATCTCTTCGTCGAACTAGTGCACCTATACAAATTTCCATTGTATTTGATGTATTGGGGACACAAGAGACTTTTTGTTATTTGGTTGCAGGGTTGTTTGAGAGAGACCATCTTCATCCTACACCTCCCACGGATTGATAAACCTTAGGTCATCCACTTGAGGGAAAATTGCTATTGTCCTACAAAACTCTGCACTTGGAGGCCCAACACGAGTATGTACAAAGCAGTAGTCATTGAAGACATACTGATATGTATATGGAGCCAATTACACATTGTTCGTATGAGTTCGCACAAGAGAAACATTGTCGATATACTAGGTGGCACACATGCACGCGATGGAGGGATACCACAACGGGACATAACAAAGATTACATTAGCGTAGGAGAAAACCACTAGAGCGAGGGATCTGCAGGGAACGACGTAGGGTGCCCTTGATAAAAGGATCCTGCGGTCAGTGAACAATGTGAAACAGATCTTGGCCACTAATTCGAGAAAGGGGTAATACAAATCTCCGAGTGGATGTGATCACGAGATCCTAATGTTTAGAGTTAGCAAAATCATTTAACCCGAATAGAAGAAAGATCAGAGTCCCAGAGTATAGACGAGAAGTAAAAGATCCTAATACCATCCATTGACGACATGGGCCCATAAGCCACACAGCCATGTTAGAAAAACAATTTTTAAGACTAGACTCAACTTCGGCCAAAGAGTTGGAAAGGGGGATCCTACATGCAGTCGGCTCTGATACCAACTTGTGACGCCCCCAATTCGACCGTACACTAATCATACACGCAAATGTGTACAATCAAGATCAGGGACTCACAGGAAGATATTACAACCCAACTCTAGACACAAATCAACATAATACAAGCTTTATATTACAAGCCGGGGGCCTCGAGAGCTCGAATACATAAGCTCGATACACAAGCGTCAGCGGAAGCAACAATATCTGAGCATAGACATAAGTTAAACATGGGTGCCTTAAGAAGGCAAGCACAAAAGCAACAACGATTGAAGAGGCAAGGCCTCCTGCCTGGGACCTCCTAACTACTCCTGGTCGTCGGCGGTCTCCACGTAGTTATATCCGTCGGCAGTGGCATCTGGCTCTAGTGATCCACCATCTGGTTGCATCAACCAGAAAGAAGAAACAAGGGGGAAAAGGGGTAGCAAAGCAACTGTGAGTACTCATCCAAAGTACTCGCAAGCATCAGATCTATACTAAGTATGCATTGGTATCAAATGAAAGGTTTGTATCTGTGGACTGAACTACAGAATGCTAGAATAGAGGGGGAAGGCCTAGCCTATCGAAGACTAGCATCTTCAGGCAGCTCCAAGCATCTTGTAGCATGTAGAAGAGTAAAGAATAGCATTTTAATATTTAACAAACATGTTGTGGAAACAATGCCCAGAGATCCTTCCCCGACTCCCTATAGAAAAGCAATCTCAGAGCCACATATCCATCACATATCTCAAGTATCAATTTCTAGTTATATTACATCAAGATATAAGTCTGAACGTCTGTTACCATGGACACATCTATTAATAGATAATCTTCTCTGCAGGGGTGCACCACGCTTTCCAATACGCTTGATTACTCTACCCGGACACACTTTTTGGGTTAATGCCCAGCCCCAGAAGATCAACACGTCGTAGCCCTACCTAGGCTCAGCAAAGAGGTCCCCATCGGTTTACATCTTAAGCACTCCAGGGTCTGGGCCCATCGCTCGTTGCACTCCGGGTCGTTGTGTGCAAGGGGATACTAGCACCACCTCTGCTCGGATGGCGCGATCCGGCCCGGCCACAATGTTGAACTGGACGTCTGACAATTTTTCGGCTGATACTGCGACATCAAAGCCCATAACTATTCTTGCGTGGTGGTTAGTGCGTAAAGGCCAGAGGCCAACTTAGAACAAATACCAAATCATTAGTGCATTGGGGGCTCGCGGAGACGAGCAGAGACTCACGATAATGTGACCCCATCGCCCTGTCTCGTGGACATACGGCAAGGGCCCAGAATGCCTGGTCGTGCCTCGTAGAAAACTCACGGGTGCTCTACGGGCCCGCTCAAATTTCACATCAACTCGCGGGTACCCCTCAGGCCCGACCCGAATTTAACAATGGTCTCAAGTAAAGTCCGGGTAACTGTGTGTCCAAAACATCAAGGGGAAAACCCGAGGAATCACCCTCGATGGATTCCACTCGATGTAATCATCAAGGTGAACGTGGGAGGAATCACCCTCGAGGTCCTCACTTGAGAGGTTGCACGACAGAGTCATATCGGGGATGGTGAAGGAGGAATCACCCTCGATGACCACGACCAAGTAGCTACACTATAGAGTTGTCATCAGGAGTGTGTTACGAGGTATCACCCTCGACACTCGATAGTATCTCTCCAGAGTCAGGCAACAAAGAGGGTGTGATGTGATGTGAGGTGTTGGGCTCTGGTCGTCGATCATGTTGATCGAGTCGTCGATGATGAAGCAGGGGCAACAAGGACAAGGTGGGGGGCGCTGATGGATCACTATCGAGCCTATACTAAGCAGTTTAGGAAAAGCAGGTAAGGTATAACAACAGGTACAAAGGCAGGCTATGCATCAGAATAGGAGCAATCAATTACAGTAGGAAAATCTAATGCAAGCATGAGAGAGTGGAATGGGCGATATCAGGATGATCAAAGGGGGGGCTTGCCTGGAAGCTCCGCCGAAAGGGAAGAAGTGCTGTCAGTGACGTAGTCGATCACAGGGGCATCAACAGCGGTACCGGGGTCTACCAGAGAGGAGAGGGGAAAGAAACGGTAAATATAGAGCAAACAAGTGCAATACTAAGTATGACAAGACAAATGCAGCGCTAGGGGTGTTCTAACGCAGGACTGCATGATACTGGCGAAGGGGGATAACATCCGAGAAAGTTTTCCCCAAGTTTGGCATGTTCGGACAGACGAACCAGAGGGTAAAAGTTCAATGTTCTCTATGCTAGGGACATGTGGCAGACGAACGGACTGCGTATTCGGATTCGTCTCGTCGTTCTAAGCAACTTTCATGTATAAAACTTTTTCATCCGAGTTACAGATTATCTTCTATGAATTTTCAAAGATTTGAACAATATACTGGAATTATCTTTAATTCAAAAATGCAATTATGATGCCAACCTGACATCATCATGATGTCAGCAGTCAACAATGACTGTTGACTGGTCAAATAGAGCAGTGGGACCCATCTGTCATTAACCTAAATAAAATAACAATTTTACTTAACTAAAATAGGTGATTAGGCTAATTAAGTTAATTAATTACCTAATTAATTAATCAATTAACTGATTAATTATTTTTATTTTTAAAAAACATATATATATTACAGGGGGCTGGCCCCATAGGCTAGTGGCTCAACCGAGCCACTCGGGCGCTAGGTGAGCGGGTACCAGCCGTGTGGGTGCGGGCGCCCATCAGGGCGGACCCGGGCGACGGCGTCGCCACTGCGGGGCTAGCCGGCCGGCCGTTTCCGACAATGGAAGCTGGCACAACAAGGCACGATGGGCAACGGGCGGGGAGGCGGCCGCCTGGCGGCAGCAGGAGGCGCGGGACGGAGGTGAGCCAGGCGGCGCAGGCAGAGGGCAGCACACAGCGCGAGGTGACTGCGTGGACGGCGGCGGTGGTACAAGGCGGGGGCGGTCGGCGCAGCGGGGCGACAGTGGCGGGGGTGCAAGTGGCGCGGAACTGGGAGGACGGGGCGACGTGCAACGGTGCAGCAGCAGGCAACAGTAGCGGGCGAGTGCGCGTCGCGGGGTAGCAACACGCAAGCAGCAGCCACGATCGTGGGCGGGTGTGTGCGCCGGCGGGTGGAGGGCCAAGCGGAGCCGGGCGAGCAGGGGGCCGCGGGGTAGAGGCCGCAGCCGCAGCTAGCAACGGCAGCAGCAGTAAGGGGCAGCAGCGGCAGCGCTGGGCGGGGTACCCGTACACGGCGGAAGCACGGGCAATGGCGCAACGCGTGCGAGCTCTGGCGCGATGGTGGTGGCCGCTACGAAACGTATTTGAAAGGGGAAACAGGGGAAACGAGCGTCTGCTCACAGCGGTGACGAGGAGCCGCACGGGGTGGTCGGGGATGCGGTGCCGGCAACAAAGTCATCCTCGGGAGGCGGAGGCCATAGTCGGGGAAGACGAGAGAGTGGCCAGGCTGTGGGGCGTCCCGACACGGGTTCTTCGGTGTAGTCGAAGGAGATGGCCATGGGGAGGATCCTCGACATGTTAGACGACGACAAGGAGGTCGGAAGCCGCGGGATCGACGAGCTAGCGGTGATGGCAGCTCTCCTCATCAAACAGAGGAGGAGATCGAGCAAGAGGGAACAAGGAGAGGGGCGAATGGGGATCTAGGGTTCATCGACGAGGCTGGGGCGTCCTTATACGCAAGGGGAAAAGATGGATAGGCGCGGGATGGCCGCCACGGCGATGTGCCAAGGCCATGGCGGGCATCGATGGCAGCCACAGCTGCAGTGAACAGGGGGAGGGGGAAACAAGGGCGTGTTGGGCCGGCCTGGTGGCTTTGTGGATCAACTGGGCCACGAGGCCCACTAGGGGGAGATTTTTTTGTCCTTTTACCTTTTTTGTGTTTTGTTTTTTCTTTTATTTTATTCTTAGTCTTATAAAATATATAACTAGCTCCTAAATTAGGATTAGTAATTGTGCCACTACCACAATTAGTTTGAGGTTTATATAAAATAGTTTAGAATTTTTATAATTTAAACAACATTTAAATAAATGTTTTTAGCCACTATTATACTCACAAAAGGGCATTTAAATACTTTACAAAAGTGTTGGGTCACCACCATAATTAGTTATGGAATATTTGCCACACTTTGAAGATTTTACTTTGCATGTTTGAGAAGTTTGAACTTTGGACTTTTTATTTTAAATTTGAATTAGGATTCCGATTTGGATCAATCGAGGATTAGCAATAGTGATGACCTGGCATCATTAGTGGATATTACTGTAGCTTAATTATCCGGGCGTCACATGGGATCTTCTTCCTATTTTTCTTGGGCCTACCCAACTGTTTGGTGAACACTGGTGGATGCACCTTATACCCATTCTGTTTCTCCCACTCCTTTAGGTTTGCAAGTGGGACAAGAGTATATCCATATGCTTTGAGATATGTCTAAGCAGTATAGCAGTCATGAACCATTGTCCCTGGGTTAATTCTCTCCTCCCTACAACATGCTATGCAATGGCCACATGGTACTCCAGATAACTACCATCTCCAGCAATCACATGTGTGCAAGCAAAGGTCCACAGTGTAGTTGTTGTTACCAGACTGAACTCTGAAGATTTGCTGGCCAGATTCTGTTACATCGCAGTTTGCAGCAAACTCTGTGTTCTTATCTAACTTCTTCTTGATCTTGGGACATATTCTCTGGCCTATCCACTTTTCTATAACTTCATTTTGTTTACTAACAATCATGTGCATCATCTTATAGAAAATGTATTCAAGCATGCTGAGCACTACCATCTCTCTTCCCTCAAGGATGTAGCTGCAAACAGATCGGAACAAATCAGGTTAGTATTATATGATAATTAACAGTACAGAAAATGGATAATCAGTAGCAACTTAGGAAAGTGATCACCAAATTACTTGTTAAAAACTTCAGAGTTATTGTTCAACGGGGGGAAATTCACTGAAGAATGCTTTGCACCAAGTCTTTGCCTCTAGTCTTTCAATCCAGTGGAAAGCATCTGAGCAGTGATCATCCATTTTCTAACAATTTTCTCTCCACTTAGCTTTGTTTGGTGATCTAGCAATTGCCCACAGGTATTGCTTCAGTACCTCTCCTTTGTGCTTCTCATTAAAATGTTGGTAAATATGCCTGGCATAAAACATGTGTTCTAAATCTGGCCAAACTTTATGCACTACATTTATTAATAATTTCTTCTTGTCACTCATAATTGTGAAAGGGGCAGTGTTAGAGATGTTCAGATCATCTCTGAGAGTGGTCAGAAACCACTCCCAGGAACTTGTGCATTCGACTTCCACCCAGCCCATTGCAATTGAGAATATGCAGTCATTAGGATCAATACCAATAGCACTAAGCAACACTCCTTTGAACCTTGTTTTCATGTGACAACCATCAATGAAGATAATTGGCCCGCAGCCCTTTAGCCACCCTCTCTTACATGCATCATATGACCAATACAATGTTTTCAAACATTTCCCACCCAATAGAAATTTTGTATCCTTGACCAGGGCAGTTGTTAGCAGAAATGTAGACCCAAGGTTTTTGCTCCTTCATTCATTTCCATAGACCCAAAGCCTACTGAATTGCTCTTCCTCATCAACACGGATCTCATCAAGTGCTTGCTTTCTAGCCCTAGCAAGCTTTCATCTGTTAGGGGTAACATTGAATTCCTTAGTAATTTTCCTTGAAAATGTTCCAAGTGACTTCTTCTGGTTATCTTTGAACTCATCCAAGAAAAACCTGCACAGAAACTTGGCTGTCAAATCCTTTAACTTCCACTTTTTCTGGCACACATGCTCTCCATAGTAGGCCTTGATGACAAATCATCCAGTCCTGTTGTCATTGCCAGCTTTAAGCAGCCATGGGCAACCTCTCTCACAAATAGCCTCTAGTCTGATCTTATAGTTCTTCAACTTCTTGATTTGCACTCTGTTCCTTATAGAATATGCAGTAAGAGCTTTCCTTAGCTGAACCACATTAGCAAATACCATCCCTACTTTAAATACAGGGGATTTCATGTCCACCTTGAAGTTCAATGCTTTGAACTTGTACTTTAATTGCTCTTGCTCTTCAATAGAAAGGTTCAGATCTTCATCTTCAGGTACATAGTCAGGATCCACCTCTTCCTCAACTGGCTTAGCTTGTTTATCAACATCAAAGTCAATGTTGTCTTCATATAAATCATCATATCCATCATCTATGTCATAATCACTATCATTGAACTCTGAATTTAAGAGCACTACATCCTTTGCACCATGAGTCAGCAAGTTCTCTTCTGTCGCACCATCAATTAGGAAAATCTCTGCTTCTATTCCATTACCAAGCAAGTTTTTTGCTTATATGTCATCTGCTACCACCTCTGAAATGGGATCTTCAACATTGACTACACCTAGGTTGTGAGAAGATGCTAGACTGGCTGCAACCACATTTGAGCTGGCCATTCTCACAGAACTCTAAATTGTTTGCACTAGAATATCAAATCTTCCCTGAAATTACTGATGAAATCTGTATGGTCAACCATTATTGCAAGCACCTTATGCTGACTACTAGCTTGATCATGTGTTGCACATCCTCATCACTTCAAATTGTCACCATACCATCTGAAATAGTTTTGTCATGTCCGCACCAATAAAGTATGTGCTCGTTCATAGGATATCCAACCATAAAAGGTGCTCTTCAATGGTTGCATATGAGAATGTTCCAGCATCAACATATTCAAGCACTTCCACAGAAGGATTATAGTACTCCATGTTATTTCTTGCACCACAGGAAACTCGACCATGCTCAAGTTCCAGCGTAAAGAAAGGTGTATCCATAATTTGTCCCATTGCCGAATCACAAACCGCATCCAGAAAGTGCATAATGTAAGAAAAAGCATAACACATCTCAAACAACCTCTATGTAGGTAACTGAACAGTACAATAACTACATACTAGAAACTGAATTCAATTAGCTGAATAAATTTAGTTCATTGCATCTTGCAACTTAACTGAATAAATTCATATAACTGCATGTGATGACCCACAAGTATAGGGGATCAATTGTAGTCCTTTCGATAAGTAAGAGTGTCGAACCCAACGAGGAGCAGAAGGAAATGACAAGTGGTTTTCAACAAGGTATTTTCTGCAAGCACTGAAATAGTCGATAACGGGTAGTCTGATAGCAAGATAAGTTGTAACGAACAAGTAGCGATAATAGTAAATAAAGTGCAACAAGGTAGCCCAATCCTTTTGTGGCAAAGGACAGGACAAAACGGTCTCTTATGATAAGCAAAGCGTTCTTGAGGGTACACGGGAATTTCACCACGTCACTTTCATCATGTTTTTTTTTCATGTTCGCTACTTTGATAATTTGATATGTGTGTGGACCGGTGCTTAGGTGCTTCTATTACTTGAACAAACCTCCTACTTATGATTAACCCCCTCGCAAGCATCCGCAACTACTAGAAAAGTATTAAGATAAAATCTAACCATCGAATTAAACATTTGGATCCTAATCGTTCCCTTACTGTCACACCCCTAGCTTCTGGCATTGCTCTAGGCTAGCTTCATGCGTGCATCATGTCTATATTTTTGAAACTTGAATTGAGGAATATTGGAAGCCTCAAAACCCTAAATAAAAGAGGGGCAAAAACCCTAGAAATCTCATTCATTGCTCCAAAATGCCTTTTTAAATGTTTGATAATTTTTGGTAAGGGTTCTGGTCCCAACCAAAAATTTTGAACATTTTTAAGGATTTATTTTTGGGACTTTGAATTTAATTCATTAGTTATTTGAATTTGAATTATATTCATATAATTAGAATATAATTTCAAATACCCCCTGAAATATTTTATAAGCTTTTGGAAAAGTCCATCTAGCAATATAAAATATTCAGAGGAGTTTTTGGCATTGTTTGAATTATTTTTAATTCAAAAACAGTGGCAAAATAAATTAAATAAAACAAAACAGAACAGAAAAAAGTAAAAAAGAGTAGAAAACCTACCTGGGCCACTTACCGCGGCCTACCTGGCCCAGCTCCCCAGCCGGCCCAGCCCACCTCCCCCCCTTGTCCTCTTCTTCCTCTGCCAGTAGGCAGAGGCGAGGCGTGGCGCGCGCCCGAAGAGCTCCGGCCACCTCCTGCTTCGCCGTGGCAGCCTCCCCGACTCCCTCGCGACGCCACGGAGACGCCTCGACCCCGTCGACCGCCTCTCTCTTCCCCTGGACCCCGTTCCCTCCTCTGTCTCCCTCCCGCGCACACCACCGAGCGGAGCTCGCCGTCTTCGTCGCCGTACCCATGGCCACCAGCCCTCCCTCGCCCATCCAGCGTGCTTGCGAGCTCCGCCTCGACCCCCTCTTCCTCCCCACCGATCCACAGCCCTCCGGAAGCCCTGCATCGCCGCCATCGCCGTCGTCTTCTACCTCGGACCCGCCGGCCATCTTCGTCAAATTCGCCGGCTCCGGACCGTCCCCGACCTCGCCGAGCATCTCTTCGTGACCGTGGTGAGCCCCCGGTCCTCTTCCCCCTAATCCCGCCTTCGTTTGCTTGCCGTAGCCGCCGCCCCCTTGCTTACCGTAGCCATCGCCGCGCGGGCTCGTCGCCGGCGAAGCCCCGGTGACCAAATGGCCCCGCGCGTGCGTCCGTTGCACTCGCAACGACCCGTGGAGTAACGCTAGCGTGGCAGCTAGCTCATTTGCAAGCCGCAGCGCTAACCCCGCACCCACCCGAGCTCCGGCCGCCGCCTCGGGCTCCATTCCGGTGAACCCCGGCCACCCCCGCACCTCCCGTTGGCCCCCCTAGATGCGCACGGGCACGGGCTACCTTCTGGTGCCCTTCGCGCGTCCAGCCGCCGCCCGTAGCGCAACCCCGGTGAATTTCCGCCGCGTTTCGGGTCGCCGCCGGCCGAACTCCAGTGGCCAGTGACGTGGCGCTGTCATTAGCCACTAATGACCACACTAAACGCCCCCACAGCCACTGACAGTGGGCCCCACCCCTGGTCAAACCCCAGTCAGCGCTGGGTTTGACCGGGTTTAGCTCCTGTGTCACTGACGTGTGGCCCCCACACGTCAGGTTTGACCTGGGGCGCCCAGTTGACCCTGCTGACGTCACTGTGACGCAGTGCTGACGCAATAAGTATTTCTGGATTTAAAAATAAATCAGAAAATCCAGAAAATGGTATAAACTTCTAAAATTCATAGAAAATTAACCGTAACTCCAAATTAAATAAATTATATATGAAAAATTATCAGAAAAATTCAAGGAATCCATCTGTACCATTTTCATGCATGTTAGAACAACTTATAGCTGCTGTTTAGCACAAATCAATTAAAGGGCATTTAAATAATCACATATGGAGTTTGAATTTGAATCTTGTATTCAAACCAACTTCATTTAATCTGGTTCTAGTTGCATTAGCACAAAACACAGCATATTGCCATGTCACATTCATGCATCATATTGTGCATTGCATTTGATTGTGTTTTTCCTCAGTTGCCGGTGATTGCCCCTTCCGATAGACGTGATACCGATGATGTGATCGTTGACACTGATGAAGACTCAATGTTATCTTCAGAAGTGCCAGGCAAGCAAAACCCCCTTGTTCATTCCGATACAATCCTACTCTCTCGCTCCTGCTCTTTTTTAATGCATTAGGACAACAGCGATTCAACTGTTACTTGCTGCGGTAGCTGAACCCCTTTATCCTTTGCATGACCTGTCATTGCCACAGTAAATAGATGAAACCCACTAGCATGAGTAGGAGTTGTTTGAGCCCTGATGAGCCTACTCATTTATGTTTGTTTGTCATGCCTGCTACTGCTTAGAGTTGAGTCAGGTCTGATTCATCGGGGATGAATCAGAGGCGTGTGAACATGTCCTACCGTGTGTGATCTAAGTGTGTGAACACGATTTGGTAAAGGTAGCGGTGAGAGGCCATGTAGGAGTACATGGTGGGTTGTCTCATTGAAGCCGTCCTTAGGAACTGAGTTCTGTGTTTGTGATCCATGATTCAGCTACTACCACGCATTGGGCCCGAAACCAATGGACCCTCTCGGCTTCTTGATCACCCTTGTCCTCTGTCCAGGAGTTGCAAGTAGTTTCTGGTGTTTGTAGTATGCTGGAGGCCGTGGGCAGCGCTGACCGTAGGGGTGGGCTGTGATGCGGTAGGCACGTGGCACGGTGTACCGGATGCCCGTTTGGTATCTCGGGAACCCTGTTCACATCGTTTGGGGCTGTGAGCGAAACTCCGGCCGGATCTCCTCATGGATGGAACCCGAATAGGCGATAAACCTGGACTAGAGACTCGAGTGTTTAGGCAGGCCGTGGCCGACACCCACGTTGGGCTTCCGCTTGAAGGTTGCCGAGTACATGTCGTGTAAACGGCGGTAAGTGGTGAGAGCGTGTGTGAAGAAGTACACCCCTGCAGGGTTAACATCATCTATTCGAATAGCCGTGTCCGCGGAAAAGGACTTCTGGGTTGCTTATATCAGTTCATAGACAAGTGAAAGTGGATACTCTAAAATACGCAAGATAAGCGTGAGTGCTATGGATGGCGTTCTCGTAGGGAGACGGGAGCGGATCCATAGTGGTGTATTGATATGGTGAATATGTGGACTCGTGTGCGCCACCTCAAAAGAGTTTCATTGCAGTCGTAGTTCAGGATAGCCACCGAGTCAAAGCTGGCTTGCTGCAGTTAAACCCCACCATCCCCCTTGTTGAAAATGATGCATATGTAGTTAGTTCTGATGTAAGTCTTGCTGGGTACATTTGTACTCACGTTTGCCTATTTTATGTTTTTGCAGAGAGACTTCGGTCTCACTAGTAGTTTCGCGTGGACTTCGATGTTTAGCTTGATACCTCAGCTACGATCTTGTGCCCTCGGCAGGATCTGATAGATAGTCAGGCTTCTCAGCCTTTTTCATTTATAGATGTCTGTACTCAGACATGATAGCTTCCGCTTGTGCTTTGATTTGTATGCTCTGAGTGTTGGGTCGTGAGACCTGTAACGCCCTCGATGCGGCTATAGCTCCCACGTGTCGAGGCACGACTTAGAGGCATAACCGCATTGAAAGCAATGTCGCAAGTCGGGCAGTCATTACAACATCCCATGTAATATATAATAAAAGGGCGAGATAACATAGTTGGCTTACACTCGCCACGTCACATCAGAGTACATAAATAACATCCATCAAACAAACACTCATGGCCCGACTACGGCGCCAAAATTAGAAAAGACCCCCAACATGCGACAAGGTCCTGAATCGATAACCCCAACTAGGCACCACTACTGATCATCCGGAAAAGATACGTAGTATCGCTGAGAGTCCTCGTCGAACTCCCACTGGAGCTCGTAGTCGTCAACTGGAGCAGAAACACCTGGACCTGCATCTGGAGTTGTAGTATCTGTGAGCCACAGGGACTCAACAATCTCACACCCACGCGATCAAAACTATTTAAGCTCATAGGAATGGATAAGGCAAATATATGTGGAGCTGCAGCAAGCGACTAGCATATGTGGTGGCTAACTTATACGCAAAAGAGAGCGAGAAGAGAAGGCGAAGCACGAGCGAGAAGCTAAAGGAACATCCTGCGCAAGCATAACTCCAACACCGTGTCCACTTCCCGGACTCCGCCGAGAAGGGGCCATCACGGTAACACACACGGTTGATTCATTTTAATTAAGTTTAGTTCAAGTC
>NC_041393.1:404648604-404657769 GCF_002162155.2 Triticum dicoccoides
ATGTGGGCGCGGGCGCGGTGGCAGGAGGCCACGTGGCGGCTGGCGGCTGGCTGGGCGCGGTGGCGGACGTTGTCCGGCTCGCCCGGACACGTCCGTCGGCGCGGATCTGGCGGGGATGTTTTTTTTTATAGGGTTTCGGGGAGAGGGAGAGATCCGAAAACGGAGGGGTGTATATATAGGCATAGAGGGAGCTAGGAGAGTCCAAATGAGGTGCGGTTTTCGCCCACACGATCGTGATCGAACGCTCTAGGACATGGAGCAGAGTTTGGTGGGTTTTGGGCCAAATTTGGGGGGTGTTGGGCTGCAACACACACGAGGACTTTTCGGTCCCTCGGTTAACCGTTGGAGTATCAAACGAAGTCCAAATGATACGAAACTTGACAGGCGGTCTACCGGTAGTAAACCAAGGCCGCTTGGCAAGTCTCGGTCCAATCCGGAAATGTTTAAACCCCACACACGAAAGAAGACTAGAAATGACCACCGGAGGAGAACGAAGCGCCGGAATGCAAAACGGACAACGGGGAAAATGCTCGAATGCATGAGATGAACATGTATGCAAATGCAATGCACGTAAAGACATGATAAGAGATGCACGAAAAAGAAAAACAACACACGGAGACAAAGACCCAACCCGAGAAATAAATATAACTTAGCGCCGGAGACGGCAAGAGTTGGATACAAATATGGAAAGTATCTCTGGGGCGTTACAACACTCCACCACTACGAAAAGATCTCGTCCCGAGATCTAGGACTGAAAGAACTCCGGGTACTCAGAACGGAGGTGATCCTCGCGTTCCCAGGTAGCTTCACGGTCGGAATGGTGTGACCACTTGACTTTGAGAAATTTGATTGACTTGTTGCGAGTCTTGCGTTCAGTCTCTTCAAGAATAGCAACTGGGTGCTCACGATAGGAGAGATCTTCTTGGAGCTCAATGTCCTCGAAGTTGACGATGCGGTCAGGAGTCTTGAAGCACTTTCGAAGCTGAGAGACATGGAACACATCATGAACATTTGCAAAGTTTGAAGGAAGCTCGAGTTGATAGGCGAGGTCGCCTCTCTTGCTGACAATCTTGAAAGGTCCCACGTATCTAGGGGCAAGCTTCCCTTTGATACCGAAGCGACGAGTACCTTTCATGGGAGAGACGCGGAGGTAAACATGATCTCCGATCTCGAAAGCCAATTCACGGTGCTTACTATCATAGTAGCTCTTCTAGCGGGACTGGGCTGCTTTGAGGTTATCACGAATGACTTTGCACATTTCTTCTGCTTCTATGATTAAGTCATTACCCAGCAGCTGACGTTCACCGGTTTCAGACCAGTTGAGAGGGGTACGGCACTTCCTGCCATATAGAATTTCAAAGGGGGCCTTGCCCGAACTTGCTTGAAAGCTGTTATTGTATGAGAATTCAGCATAAGGAAGACAATCCTCCCACTTCATGCCGAAAGAAATCACACAAGCCCTGAGCATATCTTCAAGAATTTGGTTGACACGCTCGACTTGACCGCTTGTTTGAGGATGGAAAGCTGTGCTGAAGCGGATGTTGGTGCCCATGGCCTTCTGAAAAGAATCCCAAAACTTGGAGGTAAAGATGCTGCCACGGTCTGAAGATATCACTTGAGGAATACCGTGCAGAGAGACAATGCGAGAGGTATAGAGTTCCGCCAATTGAGCTGCAGTGATCGACTCTTTGATAGGCAGAAAATGAGCCACTTTGGTGAGCTTGTCGATAACGACGAATATAGCATCATTGCCACGCTTGGACTTTGGAAACCCAGTCACGAAGTCCATTTCAATGTGGTCAAACTTCCATTCTGGAATGGCAAGAGGTTGGAGGAGACCAGCTGGCCTTTGGTGTTCTGCCTTCACTCTTCTGCAGACATCACATTCGTTCACGAATTGAGCGATCTCGCGCTTCATTCGAGTCCACCAATAAGCTTGCTTGAGGTCCTGATACATCTTCGTACTACCAGGGTGGATGGAGAGGAGAGAGTTATGAGCCTCGTTCATGATCACCTTACGGAGTTCACCTTTGGGCACAACAATTCGATCCTCAAAGAAGAGAGTGTCCTTGTCATCAAGTCGGAAGCACTTGTACTTGGACTGACTCTTTGCAATACCAATCTTCACCTTCTTCACCATAGCATCAAGAAGTTGGGCTTGGCGAATCTGGTCTTCCAAGGTAGGAGAAACTTGAAGGTTGGCGAGGAAACCTTGAGGAACAACTTGCAGATTAAGTTTGCGGAAAGCTTCACAAAGCTCGGGTTGATAAGGCTTGAGAATCAGACTGTTGCAATATGCTTTTCTGCTCAAAGCGTCAGCAATCACATTAGCCTTGCCTGGAGTATACTCGATACTCGGATTGTACTCTTGAATCATCTCGACCCATCGAGTCTGCCTGAGGTTGAGATTAGGCTGAGTGAAGATGTACTTGAGACTCTTGTGATCAGTGAAAATATCCACTTTCCTTCCCAATAGAAGATGTCTCCAAGTCAACAAAGCGTGCACAACTGCCGCCAACTCGAGATCATGAGTGGGGTAGTTCTTCTCATTAGGTTTCAACTGACGAGAGGTATAAGCAACAACTTTCTTCTCTTGCATCAGTACAGCACCGAGACCTTGGAGAGAGGCATCACAAAAGACCTCGTACGGCTTGGTTTCATCAGGCGGAGTCAGAACTGGAGCAGTGATCAATTTCTCTTTCAAAGTGTTGAAAGCAATATCACACTCCGGAGACCAAACGTACTTGACGTGCTTCTGAAGAAGATTTGAGAGAGGCTTGGCGATCTTAGAGAAGTTTTCAACCTATCTTCTGCAATAGCTTGCGAGACCGAGGAAACTACGGAGTTGCTTCACGTTCTGAGGAGGTTCCCAATTCACAATTGCGGACACCTTCTCAGGATTCACGGAAATGCCCTTGGCAGAGATGATATGACCAAGATAAAGAACCTCATCGAGCCAAAATTCACACTTGGAGAACTTGGCGTAGAACTGATGTTCCCTGAGCTTGTCAAGAACCAAACGCAAGTGCTTGGCATGATCTTCCTTGTTCTTCGAGAAAACCAGAATGTCGTCGAGATAGACCAAAACGAATTCATTGGTGTAGGGGTTGAAGATGAAGTTCATCATGCGAGAGAACGTCGGAGGAGCGTTGACGAGGCCAAAAGACATGACGGTGTATTCATATGAACCAAAGCTTGTCCTGAACGCCGTCTTGGGAATATCTTGCTCACGAATACGAATCTGATGATAACCCATACGGAGATCAAGCTTGGAGAATACTTGAGCACCCTTGAGTTGTTCGAACAGCTCATTGATGTTGGGAAGTGGGTATTTGTTCTTGATGGTCTTCTTGTTTACTGGACGGTAATCAACACAAAGTCGACTCGATCCGTCCTTCTTCTTCACAAAAAGAACACCACAACCCCACGGAGAAGTACTAGGCCGAATGAGACCCAATCTTTCTTGCTCATCGAGTTGCTTCTTCAACTCCTTCAACTCTTCGGGGCCGAGCTTGTAGGGACGTTTGCACACAGGTTCCGTGCCAGGCTCAAGTTCAATAACGAATTCAACCGGCCGGTTTGGAGGCATCCCTGGAAGTTCTTCTGGAAAGACGTCTTGATATTCGCAAACAACCGGAATCTGCGAAATAGCATCCAATTCACCCTTCTCATTGAGAGAAAACAACCGGATGGAATTATCCCGAGCGGCAAAGACAATGACATCCTCAGACGAATGAGTCAGTTGAATCTGCCTGGCTGCACAATCAAGCTGAGCTTTATGCTTAGAGAGCCAGTCCATCCCGAGAATAAGATCGATATCCGAGTTGCCAAGAACCATAGGAGAAGCAAGAAACTTGAAATCGCCCATCGTGATAGCGACATCTGGCACCTCCAGACTTGCTCTCAAACGTTTGCCAGGAGAAATGATATCCATATGTTTACCCAAAAGAGAAGAAACGAACTCATGCTTGGTAAAAAATGGCTTTGACATGAAACAATGCGATGCACCCATGTCAAAAAGAACTTTTGCAGGAATATCATTAATAGGAAGGTTACCCATAATGACATCTGAAGAATCCTCAGCCTGAGCTGCATTCATCAAGTTGACCTTGGCGGACTTGGGGTTATGCTTGACCACAGCTGTACTTGCCGATCTGACAGGAGGAGGAGGAGGAAGACGCCTCTGGTTGGTACACTTGTTGGCATAGTGACCCTTCTGTTGGCACTTGTTGCACGTGACCTCTGAAAGCGGACGGTGATACGGAGCACTCGGTCTTGGAGCTTGGGACGAAGCCTTGTTCTGAAAGCCTGGGTTGGGTGGGTGGGAGAAACCACTGCCACCTTTGCTCTTCTGCTGATACGGCTAACGGAACGGAGGAGGAGGAAGCCAATACTTCTGCTGCTTGACCACTTGAGTAGAGGAAGAAGGAGTAACATCTCTGGCACGCTTCCTGGAAGCATCACATCTCATCTGAGCAGCCTCTTGCTTCAGTGCCATGTTGTAGAACTCATCGTATCTCAACGGCTCAAAGAGGACAAGAGCGAGCTGAATTTCCTCACGAAGACCACCCCTGAACTGATAGATCATGCTCTTCTCATCAGGAACATCCTGCTTGGCAAAACGGGCGAGCTTCTGGAACAACTTGTTGTAGTCATAGACAGACAAAGAGCCTTGCTTCAGATTGCGGAATTCCTGACGCTTACTCTCAACCACACTTTGAGGGATGTGATGAGCGCGGAAATCTTGACGGAAATCGTCCCAAGTGATAACACGTCCACCTCTGGAATCCTTGTACTGCTGGAACCACTCAGCAGCCTGATCTTTGAGCTGGAAAGAAGCGAACTTGACGAAATCTTCAGGCCTGACGTTGCTACATTCAAAATGCTTGCCCAGATCCACTAGCCAATCGTCAGCATCGGTAGCCTCAACACAACCGCTGAACGTCTTTGGGCCATTAGCAAGGAACTGGTTCAGAGTAGCAAAGTGGTGCTGATTATGGCCTTGATTCCCTTGACTGCCTTGATTGCGCTCTTGGAGAATTTGCATGATCAACTGTGTGTTTGCATTAGTAGCGGCCATCACAGCTTGCCATGCTTCCGGAGGAGGCGGAGGTGGAGGCGGATTAGGATTCGGAGTCGTGCGCGTTGGAGGAGCCATCCTGAAGAGGTTGACCACCATTAGCACATAGATAGACAACAATATAGAAGCTGAATCCAACGGAATGAAAATTGCAACATATAGTCTTCACATTCGAACAAAATGAACGAATGCATTCCTCCTCAAATGGTCACATATCCATAAATTGAGAAGCCACGAAGAATTAAGGAAGAGAAATAAATCAACAAGGTACGGATCAAGAACGAATAATCGGTAAGAAAACCCAATCTCAAACCAATATCCGTGGAAGAAGAACTAGAGCTACTAGAATTCCCACCTATGAAACTCCCGAACCTTTCCGGTTATGCAATCAGGTGTTGGGGATACAGGGGAAGCACAATATCTCACCCAAACTAGCAAATCCTACATCCAGCTGTATCCATCCTTCAACACATAACCAAGAAAACTTCGGAAACCATCTACCTCAACCTTCGAAAAACATCCGTTATACAAGTTATGGCGATACTCCCGAACTCCCGCCCCAGTACTGGGTGGCGTCGAGGTTATCTCACCAACGAACTGCATAAAAGAGATTTTCGATGTCGGCGAACATATCTCAAGTATACCAGAATTGCAACGATGAAATTGTGACGACAACACCTCGGAGCTCAACTCCCCGGGACACTGCCACAACCCCTAAAGACAGGAGGCACCAAGAACAATGTTCTCGTCACAAAACCATCGGAACAAATCCAAGATACTCGCGTGATCCTAAAAAAAAATTTTAGTGAAATTTGAGAAGAGAAGAGTCAAAACTCTACGCCAGGATGCCTTACCAGAGTGATGAGGAGACTGGGAAGTAAAAAGAATTCCTAAGCTCTCCGATATATAATTCCTAAGGACTCAAAACATTTTTCTAGACACAACTCGGCTGCTAAAAACGATCAAGCAATGGGGCTCCTAAGGTCGGCGATGGCTCTGATACCAACTTGTAACGCCCTCGATGCGGCTATAGCTCCCACGTGTCGAGGCACGACTTAGAGGCATAACCGCATTGAAAGCAATGTCGCAAGTCGGGCAGTCATTACAACATCCCATGTAATATATAATAAAAGGGCGAGATAACATAGTTGGCTTACACTCGCCACGTCACATCAGAGTACATAAATAACATCCATCAAACAAACACTCATGGCCCGACTACGGCGCCAAAATTAGAAAAGACCCCCAACATGCGACAAGGTCCTGAATCGATAACCCCAACTAGGCACCACTACTGATCATCCGGAAAAGATACGTAGTATCGCTGAGAGTCCTCGTCGAACTCCCACTGGAGCTCGTAGTCGTCAACTAGAGCAGAAACACCTGGACCTGCATCTGGAGTTGTAGTATCTGTGAGCCACAGGGACTCAACAATCTCACACCCACGCGATCAAAACTATTTAAGCTCATAGGAATGGATAAGGCAAATATATGTGGAGCTGCAGCAAGCGACTAGCATATGTGGTGGCTAACTTATACGCAAAAGAGAGCGAGAAGAGAAGGCGAAGCACGAGCGAGAAGCTAAAGGAACATCCTGCGCAAGCATAACTCCAACACCGTGTCCACTTCCCGGACTCCGCCGAGAAGGGGCCATCACGGTAACACACACGGTTGATTCATTTTAATTAAGTTTAGTTCAAGTCATCTACAACCGGACGTTAACAAATTCCCATCCGCCCATAACCGCGGGCGCGGCTTTCGAAAGATCAATCCCTGCAGGGGGGGTCCCAACTTAGCCCATAACAAGCTCTCACGGTCAACGAAGGAATAGACCTCCACCCAAGACACACCGATCAGACTCGGTATCTCGGTACAACAAGATGATTCGACAGGTTAAAACAAGTCCAGCAACACCGCCCGAATGTGCCGACAAATCCCGATAGGAGCTGCACATATCTCCTTCTCAGGGCACGCTCGGATAGGTCAAGCTACGAGTAAAACCAAACCTCAAGTTTCCCCGAGGTGGCCCCGCAGGCTGCCTGGTTCGGACCAACACTCAGAGGAGCACTGGCCCGGGGGGGTTAAAATAAGATGACCCTCGGGCTCCGGAAACCCAAGGGAAAAAGAGGCTAGGTGGCAAATGGTAAAACCAATGTTGGGCATTGCTGGAAAAGCTTTAATCGAGGCGAACTATCAAGGGGTTCCCATTATAGCCCAACCGCGTAAGGGACGCACAATCCGGGAACATAACACCGATATGACGGAAACTAGGGCGGCGAGAGTGGAACAAAACACTAGGCGAGAGGCCGAGCCTTCCACCCTTTACCAAGTATATAGGTGCATTAAGATAACATAGCAGTATAATGATATCCCAACAAGAATATAAATGTTCCAACAAGGAACGGCTCCAATCTTCACCTGCAACTAACAACGCTATAAGAAGGGCTGAGCAAAGCGGTAACATAGCCAATCAACGGTTTGCTAGGACAATGGTGGGTTAGAGGTTCAACATGGCAATTGGGAGGCTGACAAGCAAAAGGTAGGCATCGAAGCATTGGCAAAGCAAAAGAGCGAGCAAACTAGCATAGCAAAGATAGTAGTGATTTCGAGGGTATGATCATCTTGCCTGCACAGTTGTCAGAGTTGACTGGATCCTCACAAGCGAACTCAACGGGCTCCTCGGTAGCGAACTCGTCTCCCGGCTCTACCCAACAAGACAAACAAGCAACAAGGATACAATCAACCATGGGCAAGACCAAGCAATATGATGAAATGACGATATGCTATGCGGGATGCAAAATGCAAGATATGACAGGAAATGCATGAACCTGGAATCAACTTGGAAAACCAAGTGTGCCACTGGATAGAGGGGATGAAATCGCTTCAAAACGATATAAAGATCATAGGAATCGGAGCTACGGTTTGGAAATGGCAAGCGTTTTAAGATATGACACCGGTCTGCGATTTACAGCAAGTAGGCATCTAAATGCAACGAAATGAACATGCTACAGCCCCCAAACATGAAAACAAAATATATGGCAGTGATGTACACAAGATGGTTGACAAAACACTAGCACTGAGCCATAGGCAAATTCATCCATTAAGAGGTTCAAACAAGCATGGCTAAAACGCAAATGCAAAACAGATTTCAGACTTAGTGAAATTAACACTAGTCTGAAATTTCAGGTCACGATGCTCTCTTCGGAGCAGCAAAACAACATGATAGAGAACCTGAACATGACAAGTAAGAACATGGCACGGAGCTAATCATCAAGCTTAACAAAACACCCAAAGTGACCTGGGGCCAAAAGGGTTCACAAAATACTCTACCGAGCTCACGAACATCGCTCGAACACAATCAGTTTTCAGACTTAGTGAAAACTGAGACATGCTGAAATTTAACTCACGAAGGCATGTAAACGAGCTCGATGCACTCGCTACGGTGCAAGTCATGGCAAGGAAAGCATATAACCAGCAAGAAGGCACAAAGTGCTAGCTACACACGGCAAGAACAAAGGCATATCATGCATGGAACACTAACGGTAGCATCGGCAAAATCGCAAACAAGTTGACGATCTGCCCAGATTAACAACGAAGCAAAAGTTGAGCTCGATTGAGTCAACCTAGAGCACTCCACATATGCCAACAAAGACATGGATAGATAGAGCATAATATAAATATCAAAACTCCCTTACTGATCATCCTCAAAAGAGGCACGGATCACTAGGAAACAAGCTGGACATATGGCATCATGAACTAAAATATCCCAGACTTAGTGAAAATCACTAAGTCCCTGAAATCTGCAATCTCAGGTACCTCTCTTCGCAAGCTTGCACAAGACAACACACACATCCTAAAAATGCATGGGTGACACCTCCGGAAAGAAGACAAAATGCTTCACAATTCATCCCAAAGGGGCACAGGCATATCATGCACGAATTAGACATAGCAAAAATGACAAAAGTGCATGATGAACTAACGGATCTGCAATCTAACTCACGAAGCCTCCTTCTAACAGCATTTTGGGCGTCAAGATGACCTCAAATGCAAATGATGCAATGGAATGAAATGATGTACATGTCGAG
>NC_041393.1:404658769-404778008 GCF_002162155.2 Triticum dicoccoides
GCTGGCTGGGCGCGGCGGCGGACGTTGTCCGGCTCGCCCGGACACGTCCGTCGGCGCGGATCTGGCGGGGATGTTTTTTTTTATAGGGTTTCGGGGAGAGGGAGAGATCCGAAAACGGAGGGGTGTATATATAGGCATAGAGGGAGCTAGGAGAGTCCAAATGAGGTGCGGTTTTCGCCCACACGATCGTGATCGAACGCTCTAGGACATGGAGCAGAGTTTGGTGGGTTTTGGGCCAAATTTGGGGGGTGTTGGGCTGCAACACACACGAGGCCTTTTCGGTCCCTCGGTTAACCGTTGGAGTATCAAACGAAGTCCAAATGATACGAAACTTGACAGGCGGTCTACCGGTAGTAAACTAAGGCTGCTTGGCAAGTCTCGGTCCAATCCGGAAATGTTTAAACCCCACACACGAAAGAAGACTAGAAATGACCACCGGAGGAGAACGAAGCGCCGGAATGCAAAACGGACAACGGGGAAAATGCTCGAATGCATGAGATGAACATGTATGCAAATGCAATGCACGTAAAGACATGATAAGAGATGCACGAAAAAGAAAAACAACACACGGAGACAAAGACCCAACCCGAGAAATAAATATAACTTAGCGCCGGAGACGGCAAGAGTTGGATACAAATATGGAAAGTATCTCTGGGGCGTTACAAGACCCCTGTTTGTAATATCTCGCTCCTCGGAGCCTATTGAATAAATTACTTGAGTCGTAGAGTCATGTTGTGATGCCATGTTGTATTTGCACATATCGAGCATATTGTGTGTATGTTATTGAAATGCTTGATATGTGTGGGATCTGACTATCTAGTTGTTTATCTTTAGTAGCCTCTCTTACCGGGAAATGTCTCCTAGTGTTTCCACTGAGCCATGGTAGCTTGCTACTGCTCCGGAACACTTAGGCTGGCCGGCATGTGTCCTTCTTCGTTCCTGTGTCTGTCCCTTCGGGGAAATGTCACGCGATGAATACCGGAGTCCTGTTAGCCCGCTACAGCCCGGTTCACCGGAGTCTTGCTAGCCCAGTGCTACAGCCTGGTTTCACTCGCTGATGACCGACACGTTCGATGCTGGGTCATGGATGCCTGTCCCTGTAAGTCTGTGCCACTTTGGGTTTACGACTAGCCATGTCAGCCCGGGCTCCTTATCATATGGATGCTAGCGACACTGTCATATACGTGTGCCAAAAGGCGCAAACGGTCCCGGGTTAAGGTAAGGCGACACCCGTGGGAATACCGTGCGTGAGGCCGCAAAGTGATATGAGGTGTTACATGCTAGATCGATGTGGCATTGAGTCGGGGTCCTGACAGCGTTGGTATCAGAGCCTGACTGCCTGTAGGATTACCAAGCCAAACTGGTCGAAGTTGAGTCTAGAAATTCTTTAGTTATATAAGGGAATTGATTGTGGGATGGAACGTAAGGCTCTTTTTACTCCTTATACTTTATGCCCTTCTGATCTGAGTCATCTTGTCTTTCCTACGGGGATTAAGAACTAGGCTATCTCTTCTTTCTATCAGGATCACGTGTTACTAATCCGTAGACTTATAAGATTGTTGATTCAAGCCTCAGTTCAGTTCCTACTATCTTCTGTATGTTAACTGTTGATCTCGAAACCTTGATATTGTGCTTCTGAGTGGTTATGCCACCATTTTTGTGAATGTCTCAAATCTTTTCTGAGCATTTACAGCCGTTATGCTGTCCGAGTCATCCCAGGTTTCTATACAATCTGATGCAATTTGCAAATTCCTTCCTCCCGTTTCGATGTTCCTTTGGGCCAGATTAACCACACTAATCGGTGAGTTGAGGTACTTTATTGCCTTGACATATATGTTGGAGCTGGTATTATGACCCTAGGTGTCTTAGGGGATCACCTAGTAATTTAGCCATGATTGGTGTCCCAGTATGATGATTCTGGCCTTTATCCTCGAAAGCATTCCGTGATGCTACTTAGTAGTAGGTATTCTACTCCTGGGTTCTGAACCCAAGATTCACTCTACCTACTTCATGTTGATAGTAATTGCTAGTGCCTTTAGGATATTAGTAACCTTTGCGATAGTCCTTGAAGTCCGTGGTATCTTCTTCTTCCAAATACCATGAACTACTTATGGCAGAAGTTCCTCGTTGAACTGAAATATCACAACAGGATTATTTTTGATGAGTTCTCCATTATATATTGTGGCTCTGCCAGTTCTACCTTTCCGCATGGATTGCCCGGAAGAAATATGTTGAATTCGTTCGACATGCCAAACCATGCATCCACAACTCAGAAAATCATATGTTTCTTTGAGTTGTTCTCTTTAGTTGCATTCTGACCCTCGTCTATCAATTGATAGTCAAGAGTATGCGTGCGTTCGTTTATCGATGTCTATTACTCTTGTGGTCCGTCAAGCCATTCTATCGCAGAATGACTAGGAGAAACAAACTCCAGTACCTCATCCATATCTAGGATTGGGTCAAAATAGTTGTATTCCGCAGATCAAATGCCAATCCAGCTTTTGGTTTTGTTCTACCTTGGAGTATTACCCCCTTTATGTCAGAATTGTCATGAGAACTGCACCAACTCTCATGAATTTTGACGTAGTGATACTTCTCACCATCATTAGACATTCCTCGGCCCTCGAGTTGAAGCAACCGGAATACTGACAAATGAATTGTGATGTGTGAAATCAATACTCCCAGCAACCTCGTTGCTGGGTAGTTAAAGGACAATAATTTCATTCTTAGTGTGTTGGTTATTGAATCATCATTCTAAGATTGGTCGTGCTACCTAGTCCATTCTCCTGGTTCACTCCTCGATCGATGAGTTAGGATTATTTCAAATCCTTGCTCTATTGATCATATCGTCTTGCCCTGAAAAGCAAGATTGTTCTCGAGCTTAGTAACATACCGGTGGTTCGTGATTTTCTGAATATCTTCTCAGAAGTATTACCAGGTTGTCACCTGACCGCTATGTTGAGTTCGTGATCAAGTTGGTTTATTCCTGTAAACCACCCCTTCTCCAAGAATCCGTGTTGGATACCTTGAGCTAGTTGGATAAGCTAAACAACAACTTGGAGAGTTGGAAGATAAAAGCCTGTCTGACTTAGTTCATGTTAAGGGATATCTTTTTGTGTGTGTGTGTGTGTTGAAGAAAGATGATATCTTCATCAATTGGTCCTTGTGAACAATTGTTGGATCTATTATCTTACCCAAACCTTTGATTGAGTATGGGCTATCATCCAATCAGACCAGAACCAACGATATTCGTAATGTTGTCTTATTCGTGGTTGATCCCTCGAGCATACACCATTACATCTTTGGCCTGACCAATGCTATCACTTGTTCACTTAACTATGGAATTCCTTTTAAAAGGAAACCCAGATGAATTGTTGTTGAGCCCATTGACAACATCCTTATCTCCTCCATGATTTTGTTGGACATTAAGCTAGTGTTGGAAACTTTTGAAAGCATTTTCTTCATGCTAGCTCATGAAGTATTTGTTGATGAAAGGAGTGACTTCCTTTTATACACGTGCATTTGGTGAAAGTTGCCGCCGTGAATTTGAGAAAGTTAGTTTTGCTTCCTTTGGAATCATCCCAAGTCAGTCATGCATACGTGCAAAGTATTCTGTGGTCTGGAGATTTGTAACCTCCATTCTATATGTATATCCTAGCACACCAAGCCACTGATTGAGTTGTTCAAAGATAAAGGAGTCTGTCCAAGGTGAACTCTTTGGACTTCCACGCGTGGAGACTTCGATGTCATTAATGATGGTTCCCCCACCTGAACTCGGTAGTGTTTTATTATAAGACTACTACGTGGTCATGCTTGTCTTGGACATCGTGTTCACATGTTGTAGCAGAACCAGCTCATGTTTTGGAGCTTACTATCGTAGTTCCTTCCCCGAGAATCTCGCAACGTCATCTCGTCGATTTGTGTTGCAAACTTTCATTTTTCTTCCTAGCCTGACACCAACCAGATCTGAATCTCAGGCAGATATGATGGTTTGGAACATTTCCCAAGAACTATAATATTGGTCCCTCGATAACCGGTAAAGTGGATGTCGTGGCCAACACACCCAGCCGGAAGACCTATTATTGTAGTATCTTGTTTGAGGAAGTTGGCCACCTCCCCATAAGGATTTCGTAGGATTTACCTCCGTAACTATTCCTTATGGATTCTATTGCTCCCGAAGTCCGACCTTTACTTGATGTTCTAGTTAGCAAACCATATCTATGAATGGGTTACACCAGCACATCAAGGAGAACATTAGAAGCTGAGTGCTAAATGTCTCTCGGTCGATCATCCAGATTTTATTTCCTTGGCCTCGCTAAGATGAAATCTGAGAAGTGTTATCTTCCTTTGCATCTGCATCCTCCATCATCATTCATCATGGTAGTAAGTTGTGTTACCGGACCCTTGACACGGATGTTGGTAAAACCTTGATGATTATGGAAATGCTCAAGTTCTTGAGAGCACGCACAAGCGCTACGTGTTATCCTCGGCACTAACTGGGTTTGCTCTCAGTTTCCTCGGCAATGCTACGATCCTTTCAAACAGTGAATTCACTCTCTATAGTTGGGTTCTTCCCCAGTTACCAGAATCATTCCCAGCATTTGCATTTTGTTCCCAGCTTGCACCGCCAATGTGCCGTTCTACCATGGGTCTCTTCCATTTCCGGTGATAAGCAAATTCATCCATTGCGTTGTCTTCAACAAGGTAATCCACATCATCCAAGTCCGAGTATGCCATTCTACTGACCCCTCCAAACGATCGCTTGAGAATTGCCTTAAGCTGGTATAAAGGTTTTCTATGATCTCTGAATCAAAAGTAATTCTTTTTGCCACTTAAGGAAATAATCTACGAATCACCCTCCTCCAGGATGTTTCGTCGTGGTATCATAGCAACTCAACTCCTCGCTACGTGGACAATCGTATACCACCTTCTTAGGTGTGGATTTGTGTTCTACCTTGTGAACCTTCGTCATCCGTTTCTTTCCACCCCTCTTGATGTGTACCTCGTGTCTCAACCCGAGAGATGGTTCTATGTCTCATTCCATGAGTTAATCCTGAGTTATTCGACCTTCGAGAAGACCGATCTTTCCAGAGTTTTCCTTTCCTCTTCTTGTCATGATTAGTTGGAGTTCTCAGAGCAAGACGACAAGACAAAGATGGTGTTCGAATCAACGTTCCTATGAAGTGCAACCTGGATCGTGAAGATTGTGCTAGTTTGCGTTACCCTTCACCTTACCCTACGCTTGAATCTCGAGACGAGATTCTTGTTTAGCGGGGGTGAGTTGTCACACCCCTAGCTTCTGGCATTGCTCTAGGCTAGCTTCATGTGTGCATCATGTCTATATTTTTGAAACTTGAATTGAGGAATATTGGAAGCCTCAAAACCCTAAATAAAAGAGGGGCAAAAACCCTAGAAATCTCATTCATTGCTCCAAAATGCCTTTTTAAATGTTTGATAATTTTTGGTAAGGGTTCTGGTCCCAACCAAAAATTTTGAACATTTTTAAGGATTTATTTTTGGGACTTTGAATTTAATTCATTAGTTATTTGAATTTGAATTATATTCATATAATTAGAATATAATTTCAAATACCCCCTGAAATATTTTATAAGCTTTTGGAAAAGTCCATCTAGCAATATAAAATATTCAGAGGAGTTTTTGGCATTGTTTGAATTATTTTTAATTCAAAAACAGTGGCAAAATAAATTAAATAAAACAAAACAGAACAGAAAAAAATAAAAAAGAGTAGAAAACCTACCTGGGCCACTTACCGCGGCCTACCTGGCCCAGCTCCCCAGCCGGCCCAGCCCACCTCCCCCCCTTGTCCTCTTCTTCCTCTGCCAGTAGGCAGAGGCGAGGCGTGGCGCGCGCCCGAAGAGCTCCGGCCACCTCCTGCTTCGCCGTGGCAGCCTCCCCGACTCCCTCGCGACGCCACGGAGACGCCTCGACCCCCTCGACCGCCTCTCTCTTCCCCTGGACCCCGTTCCCTCCTCTGTCTCCCTCCCGCGCACACCACCGAGCGGAGCTCGCCGTCTTCGTCGCCGTACCCATGGCCACCAGCCCTCCCTCGCCCATCCAGCGTGCTTGCGAGCTCCGCCTCGACCCCCTCTTCCTCCCCACCGATCCACAGCCCTCCAGAAGCCCTGCATCGCCGCCATCGCCGTCGTCTTCTACCTCGGACCCGCCGGCCATCTTCGTCAAATTCGCCGGCTCCGGACCGTCCCCGACCTCGCTGAGCATCTCTTCGTGACCGTGGTGAGCCCCCGGTCCTCTTCCCCCTAATCCCGCCTTCGTTTGCTTGCCGTAGCCGCCGCCCCCTTGCTTACCGTAGCCATCGCCGCGCGGGCTCGTCGCCGGCGAAGCCCCGGTGACCAAATGGCCCCGCGCGTGCGTCCGTTGCACTCGCAACGACCCGTGGAGTAACGCTAGCGTGGCAGCTAGCTCGTTTGCAAGCCGCAGCGCTAACCCCACACCCACCCGAGCTCCGGCCGCCGCCTCGGGCTCCATTCCGGCGAACCCCGGCCACCCCCGCACCTCCCGTTGGCCCCCCTAGATGCGCACGGGCACGGGCTACCTTCTGGTGCCCTTCGCGCGTCCAGCCGCCGCCCGTAGCGCAACCCCGGTGAACTTCCGCCGCGTTTCGGGTCGCCGCCGGCCGAACTCCGGTGGCCAGTGACGTGGCGCTGTCATTAGCCACTAATGACCACACTAAACGCCCCCACAGCCACTGACAGTGGGCCCCACCCCTGGTCAAACCCCAGTCAGCGCTGGGTTTGACCGGGTTTAGCTCCTGTGTCACTGACGTGTGGCCCCCACACGTCAGGTTTGACCTGGGGCGCCCAGTTGACCCTGCTGACGTCACTGTGACGCAGTGCTGACGCAATAAGTATTTCTGGATTTAAAAATAAATCAGAAAATCCAGAAAATGGTATAAACTTCTAAAATTCATAGAAAATTAACCGTAACTCCAAATTAAATAAATTATATATGAAAAATTATCAGAAAAATTCAAGGAATCCATCTGTACCATTTTCATGCATGTTAGAACAACTTATAGCTGCTGTTTAGCACAAATCAATTAAAGGGCATTTAAATAATCACATATGGAGTTTGAATTTGAATCTTGTATTCAAACCAACTTCATTTAATCTGGTTCTAGTTGCATTAGCACAAAACACAGCATATTGCCATGTCACATTCATGCACCATATTGTGCATTGCATTTGATTGTGTTTTTCCTCAGTTGCCGGTGATTGCCCCTTCCGATAGACGTGATACCGATGATGTGATCGTTGACACTGATGAAGACTCAATGTTATCTTCAGAAGTGCCAGGCAAGCAAAACCCCCTTGTTCATTCCGATACAATCCTACTCTCTCGCTCCTGCTCTTTTTTAATGCATTAGGACAACAGCGATTCAACTGTTACTTGCTGCGGTAGCTGAACCCCTTTATCCTTTGCATGACCTGTCATTGCCACAGTAAATAGATGAAACCCACTAGCATGAGTAGGAGTTGTTTGAGCCCTGATGAGCCTACTCATTTATGTTTGTTTGTCATGCCTGCTACTGCTTAGAGTTGAGTCAGGTCTGATTCATCGGGGATGAATCAGAGGCGTGTGAACATGTCCTACCGTGTGTGATCTAAGTGTGTGAACACGATTTGGTAAAGGTAGCGGTGAGAGGCCATGTAGGAGTACATGGTGGGTTGTCTCATTGAAGCCGTCCTTAGGAACTGAGTTCTGTGTTTGTGATCCATGATTCAGCTACTACCACGCATTGGGCCCGAAACCAATGGACCCTCTCGGCTTCTTGATCACCCTTGTCCTCTGTCCAGGAGTTGCAAGTAGTTTCTGGTGTTTGTAGTATGCTGGAGGCCGTGGGCAGCGCTGACCGTAGGGGTGGGCTGTGATGCGGTAGGCACGTGGCACGGTGTACCGGATGCCCGTTTGGTATCTCGGGAACCCTGTTCACATCGTTTGGGGCTGTGAGCGAAACTCCGGCCGGATCTCCTCATGGATGGAACCCGAATAGGCGATAAACCTGGACTAGAGACTCGAGTGTTTAGGCAGGCCGTGGCCGACACCCACGTTGGGCTTCCGCTTGAAGGTTGCCGAGTACATGTCGTGTAAACGGCGGTAAGTGGTGAGAGCGTGTGTGAAGAAGTACACCCCTGCAGGGTTAACATCATCTATTCGAATAGCCGTGTCCGCGGAAAAGGACTTCTGGGTTGCTTATATCAGTTCATAGACAAGTGAAAGTGGATACTCTAAAATACGCAAGATAAGCGTGAGTGCTATGGATGGCGTTCTCGTAGGGAGACGGGAGCGGATCCATAGTGGTGTATTGATATGGTGAATATGTGGACTCGTGTGCGCCACCTCAAAAGAGTTTCATTGCAGTCGTAGTTCAGGATAGCCACCGAGTCAAAGCTGGCTTGCTGCAGTTAAACCCCACCATCCCCTTGTTGAAAATGATGCATATGTAGTTAGTTCTGATGTAAGTCTTGCTGGGTACATTTGTACTCACGTTTGCCTATTTTATGTTTTTGCAGAGAGACTTCGGTCTCACTAGTAGTTTCGCGTGGACTTCGATGTTTAGCTTGATACCTCAGCTACGATCTTGTGCCCTCGGCAGGATCTGATAGATAGTCAGGCTTCTCAGCCTTTTTCATTTATAGATGTCTGTACTCAGACATGATAGCTTCCGCTTGTGCTTTGATTTGTATGCTCTGAGTGTTGGGTCGTGAGACCCCTGTTTGTAATATCTCGCTCCTCGGAGCCTATTGAATAAATTACTTGAGTCGTAGAGTCATGTTGTGATGCCATGTTGTATTTGCACATATCGAGCATATTGTGTGTATGTTATTGAAATGCTTGATATGTGTGGGATCTGACTATCTAGTTGTTTATCTTTAGTAGCCTCTCTTACCGGGAAATGTCTCCTAGTGTTTCCACTAAGCCATGGTAGCTTGCTACTGCTCCGGAACACTTAGGCTGGCCGGCATGTGTCCTTCTTCGTTCCTGTGTCTGTCCCTTCGGGGAAATGTCACGCGATGAATACCGGAGTCCTGTTAGCCCGCTACAGCCCGGTTCACCGGAGTCCTGCTAGCCCAGTGCTACAGCCTGGTTTCACTCGCTGATGACCGACACGTTCGATGCTGGGTCATGGATGCCTGTCCCTGTAAGTCTGTGCCACTTTGGGTTTACGACTAGCCATGTCAGCCCGGGCTCCTTATCATATGGATGCTAGCGACACTGTCATATACGTGTGCCAAAAGGCGCAAACGGTCCCGGGTTAAGGTAAGGCGACACCCGTGGGAATACCGTGCGTGAGGCCGCAAAGTGATATGAGGTGTTACATGCTAGATCGATGTGGCATTGAGTCGGGGTCCTGACACTTACGAAGTAGCGCAGAAACTAGGGTTTAAGCTTCTGTCACTCTAGCAACCCATCATCTAATAATTACTCCACAATGCATTCACTTAGGCCCAAATATGGTGAAGTGCCATGTAGTCGACGTTCACATGACACCACTAAGGGAATCACAACATACATATCAACAAAATATCGAACACGTATCAAGTTCACATGATTACATGCAACATGACTTCTCCTGTGACCTCAAGAACAAAAGTAACTACTTACAAATGATAATCATGCTCAAGATCAGAGGGGTATTAAATAGAATGGATCTAAACATATAATCTTCCACCAAATAAACCATATAGTAATCAACTACAAGATGCAATCAACACTACTAGTCACCCACAGGTACCAATCTGAGGTTCTGGTACAAAGATTGAACACAAGAGATGAACTAAGGTTTGAGAGGAGATGGTGTTGTTGAAGATGTTGATGGATATTGCCCTCCCAAAGATGAGAGGGTTGTTGGTGATGACGATGGCTTTGATTTCCCCCTCCGGGAGGGAAGTTCCCCCGGCGGAATCGCTCCATCGGAGGGCAAAAGTGCTCCTGCCCAAGTTCTGCCTCGAGATGGCGGCGCTTTGTCCCAAAAGTCCTCTCATGATTTTTTTCTAGGTCAAAATGAAGTATACACCAGAAGATGGGCACCAGAGGTGGGCTGGGCTGAGCACAACCCACTAGGGCGCGCCTGGGGGGCATGGCGCGCCCTGGTGTCTTGTGCTCACTAGGTGGACCCCCTCCGATAGTTATTTAATCCATTATTTCTTAAATATTCCAAAATAATTCTCCGTGAAGTTTCAGCTCATTTGGAGATGTGCAGAATAGGTAACTCTGATGTAGCTTTTTCAGGTCCAGAATACCAGCTGCCGGCATTCTCCCTCTTTGTGTTAACCTTGCATATTATGAGAGAAAAGGCATTAGAATTACTCCAAAAGGGATTATTATACATAAATTTTTTACAAATAATAGTAGGAAATCATGATGCAAAATGGACGTATCAACTCCCCCAAGCTTAGACCTCGCTAGTCCTCAAGCAAAAAACGATATCGAAAAACATGTTCACATGCTTAGAGAGAGAGGTTTCGATAAAAAAATACGAACATGGAAGAATCATGATTATTATTATAACAGCAAAGAATTTAACATAAAACTTTATCACACAACTTTTATCATATAACTTCTCATGAACAAGTAACAATTCATCGCAACATTGAAGTATAAAGCATAAACTCTATTGAAAACCAACAAACTATGTTCTCGGTCAACTTTGCAACTACAATTCATTATATTTTCAGGAAGGGTCACGTGTCGGAGCCTTTTGGCAAGTCCATAGACTGAACCATCATTTAACCTTCTATGATTGCTAACACTCACAGCATACCCATGAGCAAAAAGTTTCAACCGGACACATAGAAAGATAGGGGCTTATAGTTTCGCCTCCCAACATATTCACCTCAAGGGTGATGTCAAACAATAATTACTCATGCTCACTCATATCCAACTGGATATATGTGCTTAGATATCTCCTCACCACATGATGCTTGCCAAAAGAGAAAATAAAAAGGAAAAGGGAAGGATACTTAGACTCTTGTATAAAAGTAAATACATAAAAGTAAAAGATGGGCCCTTCACAGAGGGAAGCAGAGGTTGCCATGCGCTTTTTGTTTGTATGCCAAATCCCTTAATGCAAAAGAATGCCATGTTATATTGCCCCTTATGATAGCAACCTTTATTATGCAGTCTGCCGCTTTTATTGCTTTGCCATCACAAGTCCGTACAACGCTCAATTTTCTCTTACACTAAATGATCCAACACATTTGGAAGAAGTTTTTATTGCCTTATTGCACCGATGACAACTTACTTGAAGGATCGTACTCAATCCATAGGTAGGTATGGTGGACTCTCAAGGCATGAATTTGGGTTTAAGGATTTTGGATGCACAAGTAGTATCTCTACTTAGTGCGGAATTTTTTGCTAGAAAATATATTGAGAAAACACCACATGTTAAAGGATCTATAACAATATAACTCCTATGTGGATATGAACAAACATAAATCATTATGTTGTCTTCCTTGTCCAACGTCAACAATTTTGACATATAGTATTTAATGGGGGCTCACAATCATAAAAGATGTCCCCATTAAATACTATATGTCAATCTTCCCTCATTAATTCTTTCATGAGTTGCATCATTGACCAATGTTATGTTTGTCAATCTCCAACAAATTTTACCACTTATACTTTTCCTTGTGTGATATCATTACTTACCATAGGATTAGCATATGATATGTTTCATTCATTTGTTTTTATTTTTATTGAAACAAGGGAGTAAAGAAACAAAAACTCAAACTAAACTTTATTATATATCTCGCACATGATTACATAGATAAATAGATCACTAAACAGGTATTCGAAAGGAGATCGTTGCTAAACTTCATTTAACTAAATCATATGATAACTAAAGATCAAACTAAGATAGATAAAATCAAAGATAGTGGTGGTGATATGATACCGGGGCACCTCCCCCAAGCTTGGCACAAGCCAAAGGGGGTGCCCATACCATGAACTTAATTCTCCTTTAGTGGGGAAGATGATGACGGTGGTGGTGGAGGAGTAGTAGCACGCTTCTTCCTCAGCTTACGCTTGAGGATGGAATTTTCTTCCTTCAAGTCATCGATCTCATGCTCAAGCTTTAAAATATTTTCACACAATGCCTGCTTGTTTTCCCATTGAAGACAAAAGGGGACAAACTAGACCTTAGGTTTCTTTGATTTATTAGGGAGGCTTGACTTCTTGAATTCCACGTGCATGTCCCCAGGTTGACGTAGTGGGACTTCGTCTGAACTTGTCTCTTCCATTCCCTTCAAATCATGATCTTCTTCTTCTTCCGTGGTCCAGCCGTAATGCTTTACATCAGCATAAACCTTTGGGTTTGCGAGATAATCTGTGGCATAGCTCTCTCCATCCGAGTCTTGAGAAGACATATTTTTAGATCTGTCAGAAAAACAACAAGAAAGAAAAACAGAAAAATTCTCCACGATATGATGGTCAATACATTTGGAGGGGTATATAAAGATTTCTTATCTTGGGAAACAAGCAAACGAGAGGAAAACAGAGTCGGGAAGGTTCCCGAGGTGGGCACAACCCACTTGGGCGCGTCAGGCAAGGCAGGCGCGCCCTGGTGTCTTGTGCCCTCCTAGGTTGCCTTCCTGGTTGTTTCTTATTTTCCTAATTTTTGTAATATTCCAAAATCAACAAAAAATACTTTTGCGGATTTTTCGGAGTCCATTTACTTACCGTACCACGTACCTCCTCCTCTTAGGATTCTGGAGTGTTCCGAGAGTTGTACAAAAGAACATATTCTCCAACTTTGAATTCCGCTTTTGGATTATTTTGTCATGCCATGTTTTGACTTTTTATTGAATAGTTTGGCATTTTCATAAGCTTGGTTTCTCCATTCATCTAACGAGCTAATATCAAATAACTTATTTTCACTGGCAAGTTTGAAATCATAGTTGAGTTCTTTAATTACCCAATATGTTTTATGTTCTAACTCAAGAGGCAAATGACAAGCTTTTTCATAAACCATTTTTTAGGGAGACATATCCATAGGATTTTAATATGTTGTTCTGTAGGCCCAAAGTGCATCATCTAATTTCTTAGACCAATTCTTTCGCGACCTATTAACAGTTCTTTTTAATATCGGTTTTATTTGTCTATTGCTAAGTTCAACTTGACCACTAGATTGAGGATGATAGGGTGAAGCAATTCTATGGTTAACATCGTATTTAGCAAGGATTTTACGGAAAGCACCATGAATAAAGTGTGAACCACCATCATTCATTAAATATCTAGGGACTCCAAACCTTGGGAAAATAACTTCTTTAAGCATTTTAATGGATGTGTTATGATCGGCACTACTAGTTGGAATAGCTTCCATACACTTAATAACATAATCAACAACAACCGAAATATGTGTATACCCATTAGAGGAAGGAAATGGTCCCATATAATCAAAACCCCAAACATCAAATGGTTCAACAGCAAGTGAATAATTCATAGGAATTTCTTGATGCTTACCGATATTACCAATTCTTTGACATTCGTCACAAGATAAAACAAACTTACGGGCATCTTTGAAGAGAGTAGGCCAATAAAAACCAGATTGTAATACCTTGTGAGCAGTTCTATCTCCCGCATGATGCCTTGCATAAGCTTTAGGGTGACATTTCCGTAGGATTTGTTCCTGTTCATGCTCAGGTACACAATGTCTAGTAATATCATCTACTCCTTCTTTACAAAGGTGTGGGTCATCCAAAAGTAATATCTTAAATCATAGAAGAATTTTTTTCTTCTGTTGGTATGTGAACTAGGTGGTATATATTTAGCAAAAATGTAATTAGTATAGTCATCATACCAAGGAGTATTATGAGAAACATTTATTGTAGCTAGTTGTTCATCGGGAAAGCTATCATCAATAGGTAGTGGGTCATCAAGAATATTCTCTAACCTAGACAAGTTATCAGCTAAGGGGTTCTCAGCTCCTTTTCTCTCAGTAATATGTAAATCAAATTATTGTAGCAAGAAAACCCACCTAATGAGTCTAGGTTTAGCATCTTTCTTTTCCATAAGGTATTTTATAGCAGCATGGTCAGTATGAAAAATTACTTTGGAATCAACAATATAAGATCTGAATTTGTCACAAGCAAACACAACTACTAAAAATTCTTTTTCAGTAGTAGCATAATTTCCTTAGGCATTGTCTAGAATTTTGCTAGCATAATGAATAACATTCAGTTTCTTATCAACTCTTTGTCCTAGAACAACACCACCAGCATAATCACTAGCATCACACATAATTTCAAAGGGCAAATTCCAATCAGGTGGTTGCAGTAGGTGCAGAAGTTAAGGCTTTCTTAAGTGTTTCAAAGGCTTCTACACAATCATCATGAAAAACAAATGGAACATCCTTTTGTGAAAGATTAGTAAGAGGCCTAGAAATTTTTAGAGAAGTCTTTAATAAACCTCCTATAGAAACTGACATGACCAAAGAAACTACGAATACCTTTAATATCTCTAGGACATGGCATTTTCTCAATTGCATCAACTTTAGCTTTATCCACCTTAATACCGTGTTCAAAAATGTATGCCCCAAGACAATACCTTCATTAACCATAAAATGACACTTCTCCCAATTAAAGACAAGATTAGTTTGCTCACATCTCTGCAAAACTCGATCAAGCTTGCTTAAGCAATCATCAAAAGAAGTTCTATAAATAGAAAAATCATCCATGAAAACCTCAACAATCTTTTCACAAAAAGCAGATAATATAGTACTCATATATCTTTGAAAGGTAGCAGGTGCATTGCATAAACCAAAAGGCATACGTCTATAAGCATAAGTTCCAAAAGGGAAGGTAAATGTGGTTTTTTCTTGATCAGGTTGTGAACTGGTATTTGAGAGAAGACAGAATATCCATCAAGAAAGCAAAAGTGTGTATGCCTAGATAAGCTTTCCAACATTTGATCAATAAAAGGCAGCGGTAATGATCTTTTATAGTTGCTTTATTTAGTTTTCTAAAATCAATTACCATTCTATAGCTAGTAATAATTCTTTGTGGAATAAGTTCATTTTTATCATTAGGAACAATAGTAATACCTCCCTTAGTAGGGACACAATGAACAAGACTTACCCATCTACTATCAGCTATGGGATAGATTATACCTGCTTCCAGAAGCTTTAGTATTTCAGTTCTTACCACTTCTTTCATCTTAGGATTCAAATGTCATTGATGATCAACGACGGGTTTAGCATCAAGTTCCATATTAAACTTGTGCTGACAGAGAGTGGGACTAATGCCCTTAAGATCATCAAGAGTAAATCCAATAGCAGCACGGTGCTTCCTCAGAGTTTTCAATAATCTTTCTTCTTCATGTTCTGAAAGTTTAGCACCAATAATAACATGATATATCTTTTTCTCATCAAGATAAGCATATTTCAAAGTGTCAGGCAATGGTTTTAATTCAAACACAGGATCACCTTTAGGTGGAGGAGGACCTTGATGTCTACCACACAACCTTCTTCTTGTAGACGTTGTTGGGCCTGCAAGTGCACAAGTTTGTAGGACAGTAGCAAATTTCCCTTAAGTGGATGACCTAAGGTTTATCAATCCGTAGGAGGCGTAGGATGAAGATGGTCTCTCTCAAATAACCCTGCAACCAAATAACAAAAAGTCTCTTAGATACTCCATTGTCACCTCAAGTATCCATGGGCATGATTATACGATATGCATCACACAATCTCAGATTCATCCAACCAACACAAAGTACTTCAAAGAGTGCCCCAAAGTTTCTATCGGAGAGTCAAGAACGTGTGCCAACCCCTATGCATAGGTTCCCAATGTCACGAAACCCGCAAGTTGATCACCAAAACATACATCAAGTGGCACATGATATCCCATTGTCACCACAGATAATCACGGCAAGACATACATCAAGTGTTCTCATAAAAGACTCAATCCGATAAGATAACTTCAAAGGGGAAACTCAATTCATCACAAGAGAGTAGAGGGGGAGAAACATCATAAGATCCAACTACTATAACAAAGCTCGGGATACATCAAGATCGTTCCATAGAGGGAACAGGAGAGAGAACACAAGAGAGAGAGAGAGAGATCAAACACATAACTACTGGTACATACCCTCATCCCCGAGGGTGAACTACTCCCTCCTCGTCATGGATAGCGCCGGGATGATGAATATGGCCACCGGTGATGGGATCCCCCTCCGGCAGGGCACCGGAAAGGGCTCTCAAGAGGTTTTTGGTGGCTACAGAGGCTTGCGGCGGCGGAACTCCCGATCTATCTTCTGTTCTGGAAGTTTTATGGTATGTAGGTATATATGGGTGCAAGGGGTACGTTGATGGAGCTTCGGGGGCCCCACGAGGTAGGGGGGGCGCGCCCTAGGGGGGTGGGCGTGCCCCCCACCCTCGTGACCAGCTCCCGTATCTTCTGACGTAGAGTCCAAGTCTATCTGGTGGCTTTCCTTCCAAAAATAACTTCTCTAGTTGATTTCGTTCCGTTTTGACTCCGTCTGATATTCCTTTTCCTCGAAACACTAAAATAGGCATAAAACAGCAAATCTGGGCTGGGCCTCCGGTTAATAGGTAAGTCCCAAAATTAATATAAAAGTGGATAATAAAGCCCAATATTGCCTAAAACAGTAGATAATATAGCATGGAGCTATCAAAAATTATAGATACGTTGGAGACATATCAGGCATCCCCAAGCTTAATTCCTGCTCGTCCTTGAGTAGGTAAATGATAAAAAAGATAATTTTTGATGTGGAGTGCTAGTTGGCATAATTCCAATGTAATTCTTTTACTTGTGATATGAATATTCAGATCCAAAAGATTCAAGACAAAAGTTTATATTGATAAAATAAATAGTAACACTTCAAGCATACTAATCAAAGTAATTGTGTCTTCTCAAAATAACATGGCAAAAGAAAGTTCATCCCTACAAAATCATATAGTTAGGCTATGCTCCATTTTTGTCACACGAAAGATGTTCCCAACTTCTATACCCCCGATGACAAGCCAAGCAATTGTTTCATACTTAAATAATCTCAAACTTTTTCAACCTTCACGCAATACATGAGCGTGAGCCATGGATATAGCACTATGGGTGGAATAGAATATGATGATGGGGATTGTGTGGAGAAGACAAAAAAGGAGAAAGTCTCACATTGACGAGGATAATCAACAGGCTATGGAGATGCCCATTAATTGATGTCAACATGAGGAGTAGGGATTGCCATGCAACGGATGCACTAGAGCTATAAATGAATGCTCAACAAAAGAAAACTAGTGGATGTGCATCCAACTTGCTTGCTCATGAAGACCTAGGGCATTTGAGGAAGCCCATCGTAGGAATATACAAGCCAAGTTCTATAATGAAAAATTCTCACTAGTATGAAAAAGACAACTTATGAGACCCACTATATGAAAAACATGGTGCTACTTTGAAGCACAATATATGACACTCACTACATGAAGAACAAGGTGCTACTTTGAAGCACAAGTGTGGAAAAAGAGATAGTAGCATTGCCCTTTTTTTATTTTCTTTTTTTTTATTTTCTTTTTTTTGGGCCTTTCTTTTTTTTGGCCTTTTTTTGCCTTTCTTTTTTTTCTTTTTTTTCTTTTTGGGCAATGCTCTAATAATGATGATCATCACACTTCTATTGATTACAACATAAGGATTACAACTCAAAACTTAGAACAAGATATGACTCTATATGAAAGCCTCCGGTGGTGTACCAGGATGGTGCAATGAATCAAGAGTGACATGTATGAAAATAATGCATGGTGACTTTGCCACAAATACGATGTCAACTACATGATCATGCAATGGCAATATGACAAAAGTAATGTATGTCATGAATATGATGATGGAAGTTGCATGGCAATATATCTCGGAATGGCTATGGAAATGCCATGATAGGTAGGTATGGTGGCTGTTTTGAGGAAGATATAAGGAGGTTTATGTGTGATAGAGTGTATCGTATCACGGGGTTTGGATGCACCGGCGAAGTTTGCACCAACTCTCAAGGTGAGAAAGGGCAATGCACGGTACCGAAGAGGCTAGCAAAGGCGGAAAGGTAAAAGTGCGTATAATCCATGGACTCAACATTAGTCAAAAGAACTCATATACTTATTGCAAAAATTTATAAGTCATCAAAAATCAAGTGCTACGCGCATGCTCCTAGGGGGATAGATTGGTAGGAAAAGACCATCGCTCATCCCCGACCGCCACTCATAAGGATGACCAAGCCAGGTACACTTCATGTTTCAAATTTGTTACACAACTTTAACCATACGTGGATGCTACGGGACTTGCTAACTTCAACACAAGCATTCTTCGAATTCATAATCACCCAACTAGCATGACTTTAATATCACTACCTCCATATCTCAAAACAATTATCAAGTATCAAACTTTTCTTAGTATTCAACACACTCATAAGAAAGTTTCACATATCTTGAATACCAAGTATATTAATATTAAGCAAATTACCATGCTATTAACGACTCTCAAAATAATCTAAGTGAAGTATGAGAGTTCATCTATTTCTTCAAAATAAAACTACCACCATGCTCTAAAAGGTATAAGTGATGCACTAGAGCAAATGACAAACTACTCTGAAAGATATAAGTGAAGGTCAATGAGTAGCTAAATAATTATGCAACTATGCGAAGACTCTCTCTCATTTAATAATTTCAGATCTTGATACTTTATTCAAACAGCAAGCAAAGTTGAAGAAAATTACATTGCAAGGATAGCACAACTCATGTGAAGAAGCAAAAACTTAGGCTCAACCGATACTAACCGATAGTTGTTGAAGAAGAAAGGTGGGATGCCTACCGGGGCATCCCCAAGCTTAGATGCTTGAGACTTCTTGAAATATTATCTTGGGGTGCCTTGGGCATCCCCAAGCTTGAGCTTTTGTGTCTCCTTAATTCCTCTCATATCATGGTTTCTGTTTTTATCAAAAGCTTCATTCACAACAAACTCAACAAGAACTCGTGAGATATGTTAGTATAAACCAATGCAAAACCTTATCATTTTATATTGTAACAAATCACTTAAATAATTATTCAACATTGCATACAATATGCCTCTGCATATTTAATACTCCTATCCTCAAATAGAATCATTAATCAAGCAAACATATGCAAACAATGCAACCATAACAGCAATCTGCCAAAACAGTACAGTATGCAAAGAATGCAAGATTCATCATACTTACCTTACTCCAAAAATTATGAACTAAAATTCCCACTGCAATAAATTTATCAGAGCTCACTATGCAAAAAGATTCAACATTATACCACTCTCTGATTTTTCTAGGGAATTTTTGCAACAGCGGTAAACTTTTTGTTTTTCAAACAGCAACATGTATACTAGCAAAATAAGCATGGCAAAGACTATCCTTGACTTATTTATTGAAAGTAAAGATGCAAAACATTATTCTAAATAAAAGCAAGCAAATACTAACAAAATAAAATGACGCTCCAAGCAAAACACATATCATGTGGTGAATAAAAATATAGCTCCAAGTAAAGTTACCGATGAACGAAGACAAAAGAGGGGATGCCTTCCGGGGCATCCCCAAGCTTAGGCTCTTGGTTGTCCTTGAATATTACCTTGGGGTGCCTTGGGCATCCCCAAGCTTAGGCTCTTGCCACTCCTTATTCCGTAATCCATCGAATCTTTACCCAAAACTTGAAAACTTCACAACACAAAACTTAACAGAAAACTCGTAAGCTCCGTTAGTAAAAGAAAACAAAACCACCACATTTGTACTGTAATTAACTCATTCTAAATTCATATTGGTGTAATATCTACTGTACTCCAACTTATCTATGGTTCATACCCTCCGATACTATTCATAGATTCATCAAAATAAGCAAACAACACATAGACAACAGAATCTATCAAAAACAGAACAGTCTGTAGTAATTTGTGTCAAACGCATACTTATGGAACTCCAAAAATCCTACCATATTAGGAGGTCCTTTGAAATTCGTGTACCAATCCAGAGCAAAAAGAATCAGATCATAAGCACGTTTCTGTGAATTAACAAAACTAATTTACTGGGTGCAAAAGTTTCTGATTTTCAGTAGGATCAACACAACTATCACCGTAAGCCATCCTAAAGGTCTTACTTGGCACTTTATTGAAACAAAAGCTATAAAACATGATTACTACAGTAGCATAATCATGTGAATACACAAAAACAGTAAGGATAAATATTGGGTTGTCTCCCAACAAGCGCTTTTCTTTAAAGCCTTTCTAGCTAGGCATGATGATGACAATGATGCTCACATAAAAGATAAGAATTGAAACATAACGGGAGCATCATGAAGCATATGACTAGCACTTTTAAGTCTAACCCACTTCCTATGCATAGGGATTTTGTGAGCAAACAACTTATGAGAACGATAATCAACTAGCATAGGAAGGTAAAACAAGCATAGCTTCAAAACTTGAAGCACATAGAGAGGAAACTTGATATTATTGCAATTCCTACAAGCATGTGTTCCTCCCTCATAATAATTTTCAGTAGCATCATGAATGAATTCAACAATGTAACCAGCACCTAAAGCATTCTTTTCATGATCTACTAGCATAGAAAATTTACTACTCTCCTCATAAGCAAAATTCTTCTCATGAATAGTAGTGGGAGCAAACTCAACAAAATAACTATCATATGATTTAAAATTAGGATCAAGATGACAAGTTTCATGGTTATCATTATTCTTTAAAGCATATGTGTCATCACAATAATCATCATAGATAGGAGGTATGCTTTCATCATAGTAAATTTGCTCATCAAAGCTTGGAGGACAAAAAATATCATCTTCATCAAACATAGCTTCCCCAAGCTTGTGGCTTTGCATATCACTAGCATCATGAATATTCAAGGAATTCATACTAACAACATTGCAATCATGCTCATCATTCACATATTTTATGCCAAGCATTCTATGTAATTCTTCTTCTAGTACTTGAGCACAATTTTCCTTTCCATCATTTTCATGAAAGATATTAAAAAGATGAAGCGTATGAGACAAACTCAATTCCATTTTTTTGTAGTTTTCTTTTATAAATTAAACTAGTGATAAAACAAGAAACAAAAAGATTCGATTGCAAGATCTAAAGATATACCCTCAAGCGCTAACCTCCCCGGCAACGGCGCCAGAAAAGAGCTTGATGTCTACTACACAACCTTCTTCTTGTAGATGTTGTTGGGCCTGCAAGTGCACAGGTTTGTAGGACAGTAGAAAATTTCCCTCAAGTGGATGACCTAAGGTTTATCAATCTGTAGGAGGCGTAGGATGAAGATGGTCTCTCTCAAACAACCCTGCAACCAAATAACAAAAAGTCTCTTGTGTCCCCAACACACCCAATACAATGGTAAATTGTATAGGTGCACTAGTTCGGCGAAGAGATGGTGATACAAGTGCAATATGGATGGTAGATAAAGGTATTTGTAATCTGAAATAATAAAAACAGCAAGGTAACTAATGATAAAAGTGAGCGTAAAAGGTATTGCAATGATAGGAAACAAGGGCTAGGGTTCATACTTTCACTAGTGCAAGTTCTCTCAACAATAATAACATAGATAGATCATATAACAAGCCCTCAACATGCAACAAAGAGTCACTCCGAAGCCACTAATAGCGGAGAACAAACATAGAGATTATGGTAGGGTACGAAACCACCTCAAAGTTATTCTTTCGGATCAATCTATAAAAGAGTTCGTACTAGAATAACACCTTAAGACACAAATCAACCAAAACCCTAATGTCACCCAGATACTCCATTGTCACCTCAAGTATCCGTGGGCATGATTATACGATATGCATCACACAATCTCAGATTCATCCAACCAACACAAAGTACTTCAAAGAGTGCCCCAAAGTTTCTATCGGAGAGTCAAGAACGTGTGCCAACCCCTATGCATAGGTTCCCAATGTCACGAAACCCGCAAGTTGATCACCAAAACATACATCAAGTGGCCCATGATATCCCATTGTCACCACAGATAATCACGGCAAGACATACATCAAGTGTTCTCATAAAATACTCAATCCGATAAGATAAATTCAAAGGGGAAACTCAATTCATCACAAGAGAGTAGAGGGAGAGAAACATCATAAGATCCAACTACAATAGCAAAGCTCGGGATACATCAAGATCGTGCCATAGTGGGAACAAGAGAGAGAACACAAGAGAGAGAGAGAGAGAGAGAGAGAGAGAGAGAGAGGGAGGGAGAGATCAAACACATAGCTACTGGTACATACCCTCAGCCCCGAGGGTGAACTACTCCCTCCTCGTCATGGATAGCGCCGAGATGATGAAGATGGCCACCGGTGATGGGATCCCCCTCTGGCAGGGCGCCGGAAAGGGCTCCCGAGAGGTTTTTGGTGGCTATAGAGGCTTGCGGCGGTGGAACTCCCGATCTATCTTCTGTTCTGGAAGTTTTAGGGTACGTAGGTATATATGGGTGCAAGGGGTACGTCGTTGGAGCTTCAGGGGCCCCACGAGGCAGGGGGCGCGCCCTAGGGGGGTGGGCGCGCCCCCCACCCTCATGACCAGCTCCCATATCTTCTGACGTAGAGTCCAAGTCTATCCGGTGGCTTTCCTTCCAAAAATAACTTCTCCAGTTGATTTCGTTCCGTTTTGACTCCGCCTGATATTCCTTTTCCTCGAAACACTGAAATAGGCATAAAACAACAAATCTGGGCTGGGCCTCCGGTTAATAGATTAGTCCCAAAAATAATATAAAAGTGGATTGTAAGGGCATATTTATCCCCAAGATGTTTTGGTGATTGATGACAATGCTTTTGTAGACTAATCATGTGCGTTGAGTTCTTTCAGAGATTCATCCTTTGGCACGAGACGATTACTTCCCCTCCGTGTGATATTCAAGACGGTGTAGCTCCTTCGTTTCTTTGCTGGTGGTCTAGTTTCATAGGAGTCACCGTACTATCAAGAGGGGATCCACGTTGGGAAGGCTAGGGTGGAATCAACACATACACATCCTTATCACACCCGATGCTATCTTTCCTAAATCTGTGCCTGCCTGTCTTGTCCCAGCGGTAGTACCGCGGTCCTCAGCGGTAGTACCGCCGAAGCTCGTCAAGCGGTAGTACCGCTCCCCGAGTGGTAGTACCGCTTGCGAACTTCGGCCGTAGCACCGCAGTGGTTCCGGGCTACTACCGCCTCGATTCTCGACTACTGTTTTTCGTGTCGGGTTTTACGGTACTAGTAGCGGCAGTAGGAGCGGTAGTACCGCCTGTACTTCCCCGGTAGTACCGCTCTGGGGCCAGGACCCTACTTTCCTCGTCAGCACGGTAGTACCGCAGGAAGGGAGCAGTAGTACCGCTTATCAGCGGTAGTACCGCCCTGCCCAAGCGGTAGTACCGCTCTGTGCGTGGCTGTTTGGGGGGGGGGGTAACGGTTGGATTGTTTCCCCCACTATATAAAGGTGTCTTCTTCCCCAAAGTTGACCTACCTCTTCCCCCAAAAGCTCCATTGTTGCTCCAAGCTCCATTTTCGCCCGACCTCTCTCCCTAGCCAATCAAACTTGTTGATTTGCTCGGGATTGGTTGAGAAGGCCCCGATCTACACTTCCACCAAGAGAAATTTGATTCCCCCCACTAATCCCTAGCAGATCTTGTTACTCTTGGGTGTTTGAGCACCCTAGACGGTTGAGGTCACCTTGAAGCCATACTCCATTGTGGTGAAGCCTCGTGGTGTTGTTCGAAGCCTCCAAGTGTTGTGGAGATAGCCCCAATCTTGTTTGTAAAGGTTCGGTCGCCGCCTTCAAGGGAACCAATAGTGGAATCATGGCATCTCGCATTGTGTGAGGGCGTGAGGAGATTACGGTGGCCCTAGTGGCTTCTTGGGGAGCATTGTGCCTCCACACCGCTCTAACGGAGACGTACTTCCCCTTAAAAGGAAGGAACTTCGGTAACACATCCTCGTCTTCACCGGCTCCACTCTTGGTTATTTCATGCCTTTACTTTTGCAAGCTTACTTGTGTTGTATCTATTGCTTGCTTGTGTGCTAGTTGTCATTGCATCATATAGGTTGTCCACGTAGTTGCATATCTAGACAACCTATTTTGTTGCAAGGTTTAAATTGTTAAAGAAAAGCTTAAAATTTGTTAATTTCCTATTCACCCCCCTCTAGTCAACCATATCGATCCTTTCAATTGGTATCAGAGCCTCATCTCTTTATTAAGGACTTTGCCATCCGAAGAGTATGGTTGACACCCACGACGATGCGGAGGAGCACTCCGGTGTGAATCCTATCTCGTCTACGGCCGATGGGGGAACCTCGGTCTCACGTGAGGAATTCAATGTGGCGTTAGACACATTGAAAACCTCCATGACGGCCGAGGTTAAAAGCATGTTTTCTGAATTCCTAGAAGGACTTAAACTATCCACCTCGTCGATGAAAGTGGGTGATCCCACTAACAAGGTGACGGATGCCACCTCCAACAAGGGGGAAGCTAATAGTGAAAAAGGTCCTTCTACTAGTGGTAGAAATGGCTCCAGCATCTTTGCCCATGTGGAACCTCCTACTTATGGTGGACCGATTCCCACTACTCATTTAAATCATGCCGGTCCTCCTCCTAAGATTGTGAAAAATGAGGATTTTGATGCTTGGGTTTATCGTTTCAAGCATCATTTAAAACATGTGAATACTAATCTTTGGAGAATTATAGAAGAAGGTTTCTATCCACATGACCCAAGCAACTTCACCCCTCAAGAAGCCGTGGATATTCAATTCAATGAGAGTGCTCTCTTCATCGTCCAAGATGCAATCCTTCCCGAAGATCTCCCTCATCTTCGTCCTCATGCCATGGCTAAAGACGCATGGAAATGTGTTGTGTCTCTCTATCGAGGAAGTGCTAGCATTCAACGCTCCAACTATGAAGTGGTGCAAGATGAAGCCGGTGAGTTTGCAATGAAAGAAGATGAAGAACCTCGTGAGCTCTTTCGACGAGTGACCAAACTCGCGGTCGCACTCCGAGATCATGGGAGCAAGGACACGGATGACAATTGGATCAAGCGCAAGTTCCTCAAGGCCATGATGCCCTACAACAAGGCCATGTACTCCGTCATTCGTCAAAGACCGGACTTCCACTCCATGACCTCAAGTGAAGTGTTGGATGAGTTTGTTGCAATGAGCATCTTGGACAAGACCGCCGATAATGCGGTGCTCCGTTCTCAAAGGGCAAAGAAGCCCAACCTTGCCTTGAAGGCCAAGGTCAGTGTGGAAGAAGAGGAAGAAGAAGAAGATGAGGATAGCAACCCCGAAGACACGAAATATGATTATCATGAGCACATGGCTCTTGCCTCAAGACAATTTTGGAGCAAGAAGAATACAAGACCCAACTTCAACAAGAACATTTCAAGTCGCCTCAAGGGCAAGCAACGAGTTAGAACTTGTTTCAACTATGGCAATGTGAGCCATTTCGTTGCGGATTGTCCTTACGAGAAGCGGGAAGACAATGGTGGCAAATTCATCCGAAAAGACAAGGCCAAGTCCTTCCCCAACAAGAACAACTTCACCAAGAAGACTCCTACTCGCGGGTTGGTGGTTCAAGAAGAATACCGTGAGGATGATGATGATGATGAAGATAGTGAAGCAATGGCCATGGCATCCGTTGCCATTGCCACAACTCCCCGGGTGTCTCTCTTCGATTCACCTACGAGAACATCACCGCCAAGTGCCTCATGGCTAAGGCCACCAACAAGGTAACCCCCAACATCAAAACCACCATTATTTCTAATCCTTCTTCAATGGATGGCTTTGATGATTGTAAGGGGTCTAATGAGGAGGTAAATGAATTTGATCCTTCATGAGTAAGCTCAAGGGCAAATCCAAGAAGCACTTCGTTGCTCTCTTGGAACAACTTGGTGAAGCTAATGACATGATCGAGGCTCACGAACAAACCATCTCTAAGATGGAAGGTCATAGTCGTGACTATGCCGATGAGATATCAGATCTCTCTAATGCTCTTGAGGAAGAGCGTGGGCATCGTTTGGCTCTTGAGGAGTCACACAACGATGACCATGCCAAATTAAAGAAAGATCTTGATCATGCTCTTGTTGTGTCTCGTGTTCTAACTTCCGAAAAGGCTAAGCTTGGGGTTGATCATGCTAGACTCAAGGAGGAGTTTTATGTACTTGACAAGGCCCATAAGGTCTTGAAAGGTGCTCATGCAAACCTCAAGGAGTCTCATGCTCAACTCCAAGTTAAGCTAACTAAGGAAAAGGCCACATTTCCTCACATGGTCTTAATTGATAATGCAAATGCTACTAACCCGTGTTGTGAGCATGTGCATCTTGTGGAGGAGAATGCCAAGTTGAAGGAACAACTCGAGAAAGGTCTTGTGTCATGCATACAAGGCGAGAAGAACATAAATGACCTTTTGAGTAATCAAAAGGAAGTTGTGGGCAAGGAGGGAGTTGGGTTCTCACCCAAGTCCAAGAACAAGAAAAAGAACAAGGAGAAGAATAACAAGACCAAACGGCCTCCTCCGCTCAAGCAAACCTTTTTGAAGGAGGGAGAGGGTGCTCCTAAGGAGAAGAAGAACAATGCGAAGAGTGGTGATGCCAAAGAGCGCAAAGCCATCTCTCCCAACAAAGCCAGCGACTTTAACCCCTCTTATGTGTTGTGCCGTGCTAGTGATGGGCATGTTTATGCTAAATTTGTTGGTTCTTCTTATGAGTACATTGAATGGTCTATTTGGGTTCCTAAGACCCTTGTTACTAACATCAAAGGACCCATTACTCAATGGGTACCTAAAACCAAGCATTGATCTCTTGTAGGTGTTTGCTTCCGGTGGGGGATCATGGTTGCTCGATAGTGGAGCAACAAATCATATGACCGGGAGCAAGGACTTGGTGGTGGACGTGCAAAAGATCCCATCTATGCCCACCAATGTCGAGTGGGGTGATGCCTCACATTCCAAGGTATTGGGTCTTGGCAAGGTTGTCATTTCTCACGATCTAACGATCGAGAAAGTCATGCTTGTTGAGTCCCTTGCATTCAATTTACTTTCCGTTCGTCAACTTGCACTCATGGGCTTTGCCATCTTCTTTGATATTGATACCGTGGCCCTCTTGTGGAGCAAGACTCTTAAAGTAGCCATTGTTGGGCATGTCGAGAACAGTCTCTATGTGGTTAACTTTTCGGAGCAACCCACTAAGAATGCGACATGCCTAATGACTAAAGTTGATGTGGGATGGCTTTGGCATCGCCGTTTAACCCACGTCAATATGAGATCTTTGCAAAGTATACTCAAGGGGGACCATGTCCATGGACTAACAAATGTTAGTTTTGCCAAAGATCGTGCTTGCAGTGCTTGTATCGAAGGAAAGCTTCATGAGACGGCTCACCCTCCCACGACTATCATCTACTCGAAGAGACCTTTGGAGCTCCTGCACATGGACCTCTTTGGGCCTCCGTCCTTTGATAGTCTTGGGGGTAGAAAGTATTTCTTGGTGATTGTGGATGATTATTCAAGATACACTTGGGTATACTTCTTCAAGAGGAAGAGTGAGACTCAACAAACCGTCATCAACTTTGCAAATGAAGCTCAATGTCAACACAATGCAAAGATCTTGACAATAAGAAGTGACAGCGGCATCGAGTTCAAGAACTACACCTTGGATGAGTTTCTTAGTGATGAGGGGATCAAGCATCAATATTCTGCACCATATACACCTCAACAAAATGGTGTTGCGGAGAGGAAGAACCGGACATTGATGGATGCGGCAAGGACCATGATGGCGGAGTTCAAGTCTCCATACAACTTTTGGGCCGAATCCATCAACATTGCATGTCATGCATCCAATCGGCTCTATCTCCGCAAAGGCTTGAACAAGACTCCTTATGGGATACTCACCGGGAACAAGCCCAATCTCAAGTACTTCCGGGTGTTCGGGTGTAAGTGTTTCATTCTCAAGAAAGGTGTTTGTTTGTCTAAATTTGAGGGTAGAGCTTATGAGGGCATATTTGTTGGTTATGCTACAAACTCTCATGCTTACCGTGTTCTCAACAAGTCCACCGGACTCATTGAGGAGACGTGTAACGTGGAGTTTGACGAAAATAACGGCTCCCAAGTGGAGCAAAGTGGTACTTGTGATGTAGGTGATGAAATTCCTCCCCAAGCCATAAGAAGAATGGGTATTGGTCATATTCTACCCATTGAGGAACCCCTTGTGGCCGAAGGAGAAGGACAATGCTCCACTCAAGTGGAGCCTTCATCTACTCAAGACCCACACGCTTCCGAAGAACAAAGTGTAGGCCCTCAACCTCGGGAACAAGACCAAGGGCAAGATCAATCTCAAGATGATGGTGAACCTCCAATTGATGCCCAAGGTCAAGTTCTCCCCCTCGAGCAAGTTCAAGATCATGAGCAAGCTCAAGATCAAGTACAAGCTCAAGACAGCGCTCAAGATGATCAAGTTGACCCTCCTCCTTCCACTTCCGAGGAGGAATTAGAGCGTTGTGCTGCGAAGATTGCTTCCAAACTCACCACCAAAGGCCATCTCATGGAAAATGTGGTTGGAAGTCTAAGAAAGGGGGTAAGCACTCGTAGACAATTAGCAAACTATTGTGAACATCATGTGTTTGTCTCTTGTGTTGAACCCCAAAAGGTCTATGAGGCGCTCGAAGACTCGGATTGGCTCAATGCCATGCATGAAGAACTCAACAACTTCGAGTACAACAAGGTGTGGAGATTGGTGCCAAGGCCATCGGGGAACCACAACGTCATTGGAACCAAGTGGATCTTCAAGAACAAGCAAGATGCTCATGGGAACATCATTCGCAACAAGGCAAGATTGGTAGCACAAGGCTACTCCCAAGTCGAGGGTATCGACTATGGTGAAACCTTTGCTCCCGTTGCTCATCTTGAATCCATATGTTTGTTGATTGCTTATGCTTCCCATCACAACTTTAAGTTGCAACAAATGGATGTGAAAAGTGCTTTTCTTAATGGTCCTATTAATGAGTTGGTTTATGTCAAGCAACCCCCCCCCCCCCGGGTTCGAGGATCCTTACTTCCCGGATCATGTGTATCAACTCGATAAGGCACTCTATGGCCTTAAACAAGCCCCACGTGTGTGGTATGACCACCTTACCGAGTTGTTACAAGATCGTGGATTTGAAGTTGGGCAAATCGATCCCACTCTTTTTACTAAGAAGGTCAAATGGGAGTTGTTTGTGTGCCAACTATATGTTGATGACATTATCTTTGGTTCCCCTAACAAAGCTTTCAATGAAGAATTTGCCGCTCTCATGACCTCTAAGTTCAAGATTTCTTCGATGGGAGAGTTGAAGTTCTTCCTTGGTTTTGATATCAAACAAAGAAGAGAAGGTACCTTCATCAACCAAGCCAAATACACTCAAGACTTGCTTAAGAGATTCAAGCTAAGTGATGTCAAGCCGACCTCTACTCCGATGCCCACCAAGTGCCAACTTGACATTGATCCCAATGGTAAAGCGGTGGATCAAAACGTTTATCGCTCTATGATTGGTTCCTTGCTTTACCTTTGTGCATCTAGACCGGATATCATGTTGAGTGTGGGAATGTGTGCACGGTTCCAAGCTGCACCAAAGGAAAGCCACTTTGTGGCGGTCAAGCGAATCTTTTGATATTTGGCTCCTACCCCAAACTTTGGCCTATGGTACCCAAGAGGAGCTAACTTCAAGCTTGAAGGATTCACGGATTCAGATTGGGCGGGAGATAAGGTGGATAGGAAGTCCACTTCCGGAGGGTGCCAAATTCTTGGTTGCTCTTTGGTAAGTTGGTCTTCTAAGAAGCAAAGTTGTGTATCTCTCTCGTCCACCAAAGCGGAATATGTGGCGGCCGGTAGTTGTTGTGCACAACTCTTATGGATGAAGCAAACTTTAAAGGAGTACGGTGTCATGTGTGACAAAGTGCCTCTTTGGTGTGACAATGAAAGTGCCATCAAGATTTCTCTCAACCCGGTGCAACACTTCAAGACGAAGCATATTGAGACCCATTATCACTTCATCCGGGATCACATTAGGCGAGGGGATATCGAGCTCAAGTATGTCAACACTCATGATAACCTTGCAGATATTTTCACGAAGCCCTTGGATGAAGCGAGATTTCACGAGTTAAGGCATGAGCTAAATATCATTGATTCGAGCAATGTGACTTGAACCCGTGCACCCCCCCACCACGCTCAACTTGTTATCTAGTTTAGATGTACGCATGGACATAGGGGGAGTGTTGTTCTCTCAATGAACTCTCCCTCCCCCCATTATGCATAAATTGATCTAGTCTTTCACTTTAACCATATTTTATGGTACTAGTGCTTCAAGGACGAGTTTTGGTCATGGGTCCAAGGTTAAAATCTTCGCGACGCCATACCTCTTGACTCAAACATAGGTGGCCTCGGCCACCGCCCTCTCTTGAAGAGGTGTGTTCTGTTCCGTTGTTAGTGTGTTTGTGGCCTTGTTGGTCTTTCTTCTTTCTTGGCTGTGGTTTTTCTGTTCTTTTTGAGCTTAAGCCGTGTGTCTAGAGGCCCGTGGTTGCTGAGCATTACTACCGTTGGTGGTGTGCGGTACTACCGCTCTAAGCGGTACTACCGCCCACCAGCGTGGTACTACCACTGCGAGGCGGGGGCAGGGGGTTATATCGGGGGCAGGGGGAGTTTTCTTCTCCCCCATACCCATTCGCTCGCCCCCATGCTCTGTTCGTCTCTCCAGCAACCGGCGCCGCGGGAGGGCTCCAGCGGATCTCCCTCTCCAGGGCGCTCCTCTCCATTTCCTTCGGTGGAGACGATCCCCACCTTGTCCTCTTGCCATGGATGCCGGTATTGCCCCCGTTCTCTCTCTCTTCTTGTCTAGATTTCCAATCTAGCATCTTAGGGGCAATAGTAGTTGCATCTCGAGATTTTTGGCCAAATCTAGGCTTGAGTTGGATGGAGAAGGCTTCTAGGCAGTTTGGATTGGTGTTTGGTAAGAGTATTTTTGAATTTGGTAGGACGGTAGTGCCGGATCTGACCACGGCAGTAGGAAACTGCTGTTTCCCATCTCGAGCGGTACTACCGCTCCCTCTGGAGCGGTACTACCGCTTGGAGCGGTACTGCCGCTCACAGGTCGCGGTACTACCGCTCTCTACCAGATTCCACCATACTTTTACTAATCAGTGATCCTTTTTGGTTTTGTTTGGTGGCTTCTGCTCGTTCTTTTTGGTTGTTTGCGTGTTCTGGTGTGTGGTTCCAGGTGATGGCTTCCTGAGCATCAGGCTCGGCGTGTCAACCCCGGTCGTGCCACGTCCAAGCGGTACCGCACAACTGAGTCTGCAGGAGGTTCCTCAAGTGCTCCTCCTCCACCCCAACTCCAGAAGAAGCCTGGTGTCAAGCCGAAGCCTGGCAAAACCGTGCCAGAAATGCCAGCCAAGGTGTTCTGGGCAAGACGTCGCCGCAACCCCTATGAGGCAGACCAAGATCCCACTTTGGTCAACCGTCTGTTCTGGAACAGGTTTCAGTTTGCCATCTTCTTTGATGTTCTCAAGGCCAAGAAGAACCTCTTTGTTAATGTGCACTCCATCGACACCGACCATATGGAGAAGGATCCTGATTACTTTGGTGAAGCTCTTCAGATGTGCACTTAACTGAACATTCTTGGTGTCATGCAATTCAACAAAGATTATGATGCTGATATTGTGGCCCAATTCTATGCCACGGTTCATCTCGGGACTAATGAGGACAGGACACTGACTTGGATGACCAATGGCAAGTTGCTTTCAGTCAAGTGGAAGGCGTTCATGGAATTGATTGGGGTAGAAGATCAAGGGCATGCGTCTCCTGTCGGCTTTCGCCCACACCACAACACCTCCGCCACTCACAAGCAAGCTCTATGGCCATACTGCACTTTGAAGATCAACCCTGAGATGAAGAAGGAAACATATGAGCTTCCTACCTTTCTGGACATTCTTCACCGTGTCTTCCGTGAGACTCTTTTCCCTCGCATCGGGAATCTGGATATGGTTCATTCTTATCTCGTGGACATGCTTCTCTTCTGCCAGTGTGAGAAGGAACAAAACACCGGAGAGTCCCTGGACATATCCCAAGTTATGTGGTCTGAGATTTTATCTGCTATCTCCGAACGCAAGTGCCCGATTTATGGTACGTTCATCATGCTGCTTATTGAGAAGGCCTGGGGTCGTGTCTATCCCCAGGTGATGCTAGAAACCGGGGAGTTGGTTTCTCACGACATCAAGCGTCTGAGGAAGAAGGACAACTGGGGCTCTCAGGTCCCTAAATCTGGAGTTCCTTCGTCTGCCACTGCCATGGAGACCGAGGAGGAGGCTGAGGCTGAGGCTGAGGATGATGATGACTATGTGCCTTCTGCGGCAGAGCCCTCTTGGGAAAAGAAGCTCAAGCTCAAGATGAAGAAGCTGTTCTGCATGGAGGCTCATGGTCAGTACATGACTCATGTGAGTGAGAAGAAGGCCCGTCGTCGTCACAAGGAGCTCATGCGCCAGTTGGGTGCCACCGTTAACAGTGGATCTGAGGACCAGCTTACTGAGTAGGAGGAGTGGATTCAGCAGCACTGCCCATGGACCGATTCGGATGCTGAGCACTTCCCAACCGACGATGGTGGCGTAGACGATCCCGCTGAGACCTGATTCTCTTGCTATCACCTGGAGTTGTAGCAACACTCCCTCTCCTTTTTGGTGTCTCGATGCCAAAGGGGGAGAGAGTTTAGGGATTTGTGTTGTGTCTTCCATCGTTTGTGTTTTCTCGCAGTTTGCCTGGTTTGGTTTGTGTCTGGTTTGTGTCAGTGAGACCTAAGTTCCAGTCATATGGTGTGAGACATATGCTACCTTATCTTTCGAGTATCATTATCTATGTCTATCTAGCTTATGAGTTGCATGCTTATCTTTCGAGTATCATTATCTATGTCTATCTAGCTTATGAGTTGCATGCTTATCCTGTTATCTATGTTGCTCTCATATATCATGTTTAGGTAGTTGGTCTCTAAAATGTAGGGGGAGCGTTGATCCTGGTATCTGTGCCGTGCAGTCCAAAGCACTTATCTAGACAGCACACATCCAGGGGGAGCCCTTCTACATTTTAGGACGGTGGGGTTTTGCGTCATTCCTATATCTTTCCTGTTTGTGCAAATCCCGTATTGTCATCAATCCACCAAAAAGGGGGAGATTGTAAGGGCATATTTATCCCCAAGATGTTTTGGTGATTGATGACAATGCTTTTGCGGACTAATCGTGTGCGTTGAGTTCTTTCAGAGATTCATCCTTTAGCACGAGACGATTACTTCCCCTCCGTGTGATATTCAAGACGGTGTAGCTCCTTCATTTCTTTGCTGGTGGTCTAGTTTCGTAGGAGTCATCGTACTATCAAGAAGGGATCCGCGTTGGGAAGGCTAGGGTGGAATCAACACGTACACATCCTTATCACACCCGATGCTTCTTTCCGCTTCATTGGAGCTATCTTTCCTAAATCTGTGCCTGCCTGTCCTGTCCGAGCGGTAGTACCGCGGTCCTCAGCGGTAGTACCGCCGAAGCTCGTCAAGCGGTAGTACCGCTCCCCGAGTGGTAGTACCGCTCCCCGAGCGGTAGTACCGCTTGCGAACTTCGGCCGTAGCACCACAGTGGTTCCGGGATACTACTGCCTCGATTCTCGACTGCTGTTTTTCGTGTCGGGTTTTACGGTACTAGTAGCGGCAGTAGGAGCGGTAGTACCGCTCCAAGAGGTAGTACCGCCTGTACTTCCGCGGTAGTACCGCTCTGGGGCCAGGACCCTGCTTTCCTCGTCAGCACGGTAGTACCGCTGGAAGGGAGCGGTAGTATAGCTTATCAGCGGTAGTACCGCCCTGCCCAAGCGGTAGTACCGCTCTGTGCGTGGCTGTTTGGGGGGTAACGGTTGGATTGTTTCTCCCACTATATAAAGGTGTCTTCTTCCCCAAAGTTGACCTACCTCTTCCCCCAAAAGCTCCATTGTTGCTCCAAGCTCCATTTTCTCCCGATCTCTCTCCCTAGCCAATCAAACTTGTTGATTTGCTCGGGATTGGTTGAGAAGGCCCCGATCTACACTTCACCAAGAGAAATTTGATTCCCCCCACTAATCCCTAGCGGATCTTGTTACTCTTGGGTGTTTGAGAACCCTAGACGGTTGAGGTCACCTCGAAGCCATACTCCATTGTGGTGAAGCTTCATGGTGTTGTTGGGAGCCTCCAAGTGTTGTGGAGATAGCCCCAATCTTGTTTGTAAAGGTTCGGTCGCTGCCTTCAAGGGCACCAATAGTGGAATCACGGCATCTCGCATTGTGTGAGGGCCTGAGGAGATTACGGTGGCCCTAGTGGCTTCTTGGGGAGCATTGTGCCTCCACACCGCTCTAACGGAGACGTACTTCCCCTTAAAAGGAAGGAACTTCGGTAACACATCCTCGTCTTCACCGGCTCCACTCTTGGTTATTTCGTGCCTTTACTTTTGCAAGCTTACTTGTGATGTATCTATTGCTTGCTTGTGTGCTAGTTGTCATTGCATCATATAGGTTGTCCACGTAGTTGCATATCTAGACAACCTATTTTGTTGCAAGGTTTAAATTGTTAAAGAAAAGCTTAAAAATTGTTAGTTGCCTATTCACCCCCCCCTCTAGTCAACCATATCGATCCTTTCAGTGGATAATAAAGCCCAATATTGCCTAAAACAGTAGATAATATAGCATGGAGCAATCAAAAATTATAGATACGTTGGAGACGTATCAGACCTCCTAAAGTTTCAATAGGCAAATTGTGTTTGAGTAGAGGTCGTTGTTGAAAGAAAATTTTATCTATTTCATTTCTTTCATGCATATGCATATCGTTTTCATGGTCTAGCAAATATTGTCTTAGTGGATCAGTAGGAGATATGACAATAGAAGCAAGACCAATTATTTCATCCTTACTAGGTAATTATTTACTACGAGGTTGTCTATTAAACTTGGAGAAATTTAACTTATGAGACTCATCACCAAAGCTAACACCGACAGTTTGTTTTTCACAATCTATTTTAGCATTAACGGTGTGCAAGAAAGGTCTATCAAAGATAATGGGACAAAAATCGTCTTGTGGGGAACCAAGAACTAGAAAATCAGTAGGATATTTTGTTTTCCCACACAAGACTTCAACATCTTTAACAATCCCAAGTGATGTGATGGTGTCTCTATTGGCAAGTTTAATAGTAACATCTATGTCTTCTATTTCAGCGGGTGCTAGGTCATGCATAATTTCTTGGTAAAGAGTAAAAGGAATAGAACTCACACTAGAACCCAAGTCACATAAACCATGATAGCAATAATCTCCAATTTTTACTGAGACAAAGGCATGCCAACTACGGGTCTATGTTTATCTTTGTCATCAGGTTTGGCAATTCTAGCAGCTTCATCACAGAAGTAAATAACATGCCCATTAATATTTTCTACCAGGATATCTTTAACCATAGCAACACTAGGTTCTACTTTAATTTTCTCAGGGGATTTAGGTGCTTTAATATTACTTTTGCGAACCACAGTTGAAACCTTAGCATGCTCTTTTATCCTAACAAGGAAAGGTGGCTTTTCAATATAAGCAGTAGGCACAAGTGGATCAACATTGTAAATAATAGTTTCATATTTAACTATGATCGGTTCTTTAATATATTATTTAATAGGTGGGTGGTATTTAAACCACTTCTCCTTAGGGAGATCAACATGAGTAGCAAATAATTCACGGAAAGAGGCTACTATCTTAGAGTCACGTCCATATTTAGTGTTAAACTTCTGAAAAGCACTAGTATTCATAAAAGATTTAACACAATCAAACTTAAGCTTAATACCTGACTCTTTACCTTCTCGAGTTCCCAATCTTCAGAGTTGTGTTTAATTATTTCTAAAAGATCCTACCTAAATTCAATAGTCTTCTTCATAAAAGAACTAGTACAAGAAGTATCAAGCATGGATTGATCATCGCGAGAAAGCCGAGCATAAAAATTCTGAATAATAATTTCTCTTGAGAGCTCATGATTGGGGCGTCAATATAACATTGACTTAAGCCTCCCCAAGCTAGAGTGATACTTTCTCCTTCATGAGGCCAAAAATTATATATATATAATTCTGATCACGATGAACTAGATGCATAGGATAATTTTTTTGGTGAAATTCCAATTTCAATTGATTCCAGTTACAAGATCCAATATCATCTTAGAGCCTATACCATGTTAATGATTTTCCCTTTAAATATAAAGGGAAGACCTTCTTCCTAGATTCATCTCAGGGTAAACCTGTAAACTTAAATAATCCCCAAATTTCATCCACATAGATCAAGTGCATATCAGGATGTTCGGTTCCATCTCCTGCATAGGATCAGCAAGTAGTTGTTCTATCATACACGAAGATATTTCATAGACAATATTTTCAGTAGGTGTAGTAGGTTGAGAGGAAACTAATTGTGCTTCTGGTTAAGGTGAAGATACCCCGAACAAACCCCTCAAAGGATTATTTTCCATAGTAACAAGTGACAGTAAATTTCAGCACACTATATAAATTTTCCCTTACCGATTTCCACTTAACAAGAGCACTTCACTCCTCACAACGGTGCTAGAAAAGAGCCTTGATGACCCACAAGTACAAGGGATCAATCCTAGTCCTTTCAATAAGTAAGAGTGTTGAACCCAACGAGGAGCAGAAGGAAATGACAAGTGGTTTTCAGGAAGGTATTTTCTCCAAGCACTAAAATAGTCGGTAATAGGTAGTTTGATGGCAAGATTATTTGTAACGGACAAGTAAAAGTAACGGTAAATAAAGTGCAGCAAGGTAGCCCATTCCTTTTGTGGCAAAGGACATGCCAAAACGTTCTTTTATGATAAGCAAAGCGTTCTTGAGGGTGTTCGAGAATTTCACCATCTCACTTTCCTCATGTTGGTTTGATTCGTGTTCGCTACTTTGGTAATTTGGTATGTGGGTGGACCGGTGCTTAGGTGTTGTTATTACTTAAACAAGCCTCCTACTTATGATTAACCCCCTCGCAAGCATCCGCAACTACAAGAAAAGTATCAAGATAAAATCTAACCATAGCATAAAACTTTTGGATCCAAATCATTCCCTTACGAAGTAGCGTAGAAACTAGGGTTTAAGCTTCGGTCACACTAGCAACCCATCATCTAATAACTACTCCATAATGCATTCACTTAGGCCCAAATATGGTGAAGTGCCATGTAGTCGATGTTCACATGACATCACTAAGGGAATCACAACATACATGTCAACAAAATATCGAACACGTATCAAGTTCGCATGATTACTTGCAACATGACTTCTCTCGTGACCTCAAGAACAAAAGTAACTACTCAAAAATGATAATCATTCTCAAGATCAAAGGGGTATTAAATAACATAACGGATCTAAACATATAATCTTCCACCAAATAAACCATATAATAATCCACTACAATATGCAATCAACACTACTATTCATGCACAGGTACCAATCTGAGGTTCCGGTACAAAGATTGTACACAATAGATGAACAAGGGTTTGAGAGGAGATGGTGTTGTTGAAGATGTTGATGGAGATTGCCCTCCCAAAGATGATATGGTTGTTGGTGATGACGATGGCTTCGTTTTCCCCCTCCGAGAGGGAAGTTCCCCCGGCGGAATCGCTCCGCCGGAGGGCAAAAGTGCTCCCGTGCAAGTTTTGCCTCGAGACGGCGGCCCTCGTCCCGAAAGTCCTCTCTTGATTTTTTTTCTAGGTCAAAATGACTTATATACCAAAAGATGGGTGCCAAAGGTGGGTTGGGCCGAGCACAACCCACCAGGGCACGCCTGGGGGGCTGGTGTGCCCTGGTATCTTGTGTTCACCAGGTGGCCCCCTCTAGTAGTTATTTGCTCCATTATTTCTTAAATATTCCAAAATAATTCTCTGAAAAGTTTCAGCTCATTTGGAGATGGGAATAATAGGTAACTCTCACATAGCTTTTTCAGGTCCAGAATTCCAGCTGTCGGCATTCTTCCTCTTTGTGTGAACCTTGCATATTATGAGAGAAAAGGCATTAGAATTACTCCATAAAGCATTATTATACATAAAAACATTCTGAATAACAGTAGGAAATCATGATGCAAAATGGACGTACCAGCATGCTGCAAGTTGAATGAATTTATCCAGTTAACTACAAGCTGCAAGTTCACTGAATTTGCCCCTCTGTTAACTCCAAGCTATAGGTTGAATGAATTTATTCAGTTAATTGCATGCTACAATTTGACTGAATTTATTCAGTTAACTACATGCTGCAAGATGACTGAGTTTATTCAATGAATTGCATGCAGAACAGGATAAGCACAATCTTCAACCCAACTCGAACAACAAGAGTTAACTGAAGAAATAAAGTAAAGTGTACCTTGCATATTGAATGCAGTTAACTGAATAAATTCAGTTAACTGATTGAAATCAGTTAACTACATCTAGCAAGATAAATCAAAATGTAAGTAGTCTAATGATGTAGTGGCATTACTAAACTTCAGAGTATTTGCACCGCTGATGTGAACCCGTGCCCTACATTGCCTACTACAACTACAAATTTCATATTTTTAGAAGTACAAACATGTGCCATGCTGGTCAATCCGAGCCCTACAACAAAATCCTAGGCCAAATTGCGCACACACTTACTGCTCAAAACTGTGCATTGTGGCCTAAAGAACATGAAACAGAAGAACCCTAGCTTCTTCCCGAAATCCCAAATTTCACAGCCCTAAACCCTAGCCTGAAATCACTAACCAAATTACTAGCTTCGCAATGCGGGAAGCAGTATAGCTACAACCATCCACCATAAGTACCCGCAACGGTCTCCAAACAGAGATATTCGCCGGTGCTGTGGATGACACGGCGGGACGAAGAAACCAGAGGAGGAGGAGGAACAGAGCAGAGAGAGGACGACGCACCATAGTCGAGAAGAAATACGTCGTGCGATCGAACTTGGTGCGCAGGAGGAGGAGGGACGAGACCGCCAGTGAACTCCGGCGACGACGCCATGGATGCCGACGTAAGCCAACACCTAGCGCGAGCGGTCGGTGAGACCCAAACAAAGGACAAGTGTATGAATGATTGGGGTTGGGGAGGGGACAAAATCAATTCAGGTGTTACTTGCTTCGACGGGAATGAGGTATACTACGGGTTGATAAGGGCTAAAGGCTAGGGGCAAATTGCAAAATATGCGCCACTGACCGGCCTAGCCGACCCGACTCCACTTGGCGAGCTGTGATTGGCCCAGGACCAAAGTTGCACCTCGATGACAAGTTCTAGGATGAAATAATCATTTTTTCGCAAGTTTTAGGACCAAACCATCACATGCATGACAAGTTTAAGGACCTATGGTGCTATTACCTCTAGTAACATACTAGGACGTTGCTACCCTTTCCTCCCTTGTCATCTTTCTCTGCTAATATACGCAGTTCGGCCAACTCCAATGCGCGACCCCAAACGGACGTCCGATCTATCCGTTGTTTGTCCATTTGGGGTAGGAAAACGGACACGGTCGTCCGTTTGCGGTCGTGCACCCATCTGTGCGCCCAACCGGCACTGCTCAGCCCAAAACGTCCGTGTGTTTTGGTTGCATTTGTGCCCAAAAAACTCAAATAGACTTGTAAATAATAAGAAAACATAAATATAAACATTAAAAGGCCACACGGCCACATTACCCAAGCTCACCATAGTTCATAATTAAACTAGAACTTAATAAAAGACTTAAAAAAACTAGATAAAAATAGTCGTCGTCGGTGAGGCCACCATCGTCTCGAGGAGCCGCCCTTATACGCGTCCTCATCGCTGGTGAGGTCGGCGTAGGGAGGTGGCTGCCAAAGGTGGGCTGGCAGCCCCTGCCAGACCGGAGGCGTCGGTGATGCCTGCACCACCACCTCCCGTGGCTCCTGCTCCTGCTTCGGCGACCACGGTGGCGTGGCTGGCCATGGGCCGACTCCCACCGAGTCGGCCATTTTCGGCACCGTGCAGGACCACCTCCACCGTTGGCCCACCAGACGTGGGTCCCACGCGGCGAGGGGCTGCTCCTCATGCACCTCCTCCTCGACGGCGTCGTCCAACTCCGGAATGGCCACGTCGCCGATCAAAGAGAGGGCCAATGCGGTTTCTAGGCCATCCCTTTGCCGCTCGACGTGCGTGTGCATGGAATCCTCCATGACACGCTTCATGAGCCGGGCCTCCTCCTCCTCGGTCATGGGTGGCGGTGGTGAAAGGGACGGAGATGGAGATGGCGATGGCATGAACAAGATGCCGCGCACACGCCTACGGCCGCGCGCTTGGGGTGGGATGTCTGAACGAGACGGATGCGGTGCACGCTGGCCAGCAAAGTAGGACCGCTGCTGCAGGTCGTGCTCATCACGGAACCACGTGTCCCATAGCGGCGAGTCAATGGTGTACCTGGAGTCCTGTAGCAAATCGGGTGGCAGCTGTTAGCGGTGATTGTTGATCTCTTCGCGGCGGGCGCGGGTGATCACCGGCACCGCCGGGATTGGAACGCGGTCCGCGGAGAGATGCCAGCTATTTGGCAAATGAACATCTCCCCATGGGAGTGGCGTGGACATCTCCCAGTATCGACGGCAGACGTCGACGTGGACGTACATCTTGTTGCGCTGGCCGGCCACCGGCGGCTCGAGCTGAAAGGACGGTGGTGCGGGTGTAGATGGTAGAGATGGTGGTGTGGGTGGCGCGGATCTGCTGGAGATGCGGCTGACAGAGGAGGAGTCGGCCTCATGGTCATGCTTCCCCTTGCTGATCCAATGCCAGTCCATGGCGCCGGTCGGGAGGTGGGCGAGTGGGGGTGCGGTGGCATTGGCTAGGGCTTGCTTGCTCGTGTCGAGGCTCGAAGAGGCAGGCGGGCCAGGAAGTGGAAGTTGTGGACTGGCCGGTCCATGGCTTCCACATTAAGGATGACGACCCCTCCGCCCGTGTGAATGACAACTGGGGCCCGCTGCTCGTGCGCATTGAACTTGGGCGGTGGAGGTAGATGGACGGCCGCCACGCGTTCCTGAGGCGAACGATGAGTAAGCGTGTGCCGGTCCGTTCGACGTTCGTCTGGCCTCAACGCATATTTGCGCCGGAAATAGGGCGGGCGGCCGCGCGTTGGGTTGTCTAATCTTTTTGTTTTACCTCAAACGGACAGACGCGGACAGAATGAGATCGCGTTGGAGTTGGCCTTCCATCCTCTTAGGCCAACTCCAGCGCACGACCCCATCCTATCCGGGTGCGTCTGTTTGGGGCAAAACGGACAAATCGGATGGCCCAGCACGCGGGCGCAAACGGACTTTTTCCCGTTTTCTATCCGCTTCCAACCCATCCCCGGCCCAACTTTGTGCTACTTTTGGGGCGAAACGGACAGCGCGCGGACAGGCGGGACGCGCGCGCGTGTCCTCCCCAGGCCCGCCCGTCAGTGGCACAAAGCAAAACCCTCCGTGCCCCATTTGGCGCCATTTCCCCCCAAACCCTCCCACGTTCCGCCCCCCACCCTCCCTCGTCCATGGCCGACGCCCCACCGAATTCCGGCAGCCTGGCCGTCGACCCACCTGCAAAGATGAAGAAGAAGGCCAAGGGTGCAAGGAAGCCGCGGTCGGAGTGCGCGCCGGAGGAGATCGCCAAGTTGGACGCGGAATCAGCGAAGAGGAGGAACCGGAGGGCGGCCGTCAAGGGCAAGACCGCCGCGGCCAAGTTCGCCGCCGAGCGCGATGCGGTGGAGGCCGTGCGGCACAAGGCCGAGGTCGACGAGAAGGAGGCCATCGTCAACAAAGTGCACGCCCTCCTCATGCTTGGCATTTGCCGTCCGGCGGGGTTCTCAGGTGCGGCCGCCGGCCTGGCGAGCACAGGCTCGTCGGTCGCCAGGCCTCAGCATTGCTCATCGCCGATGTCGCGGACCACTCCTATGTAGCCCGGCTTTCCCCTACCAAGGCACGATGGCCACACCCGTTATTCGGGCTCGCCGGACGTTGGCGTGATCGTTCCGTCCACCCTGCGCCCCTCGACCGTCATCGACCTCAACATCACGCCCGGGTCCAGCAGCGGCGGCCGCCCGTCCGTGGAGATGCAAAGAAAGCAAGCACGGCCACCGTTTACGGGCGCCATGCCGTCGCCCCGCATCCTATTCGACGAAATGGCAACTCCAACGCCAATGGTCGACGAGCCCTTCTAAATGAGTTCATGGAGCAAGTGATCTACGAGGGTGGGCATGGAGTTGCCTATGATCCCGATGAGACACAAAGTCAGGATGGTCACGCCCAATACGTTGCCGATGAAGAGGCCCATGACCATGCGAACTACGACCATGGTGACTCGTGGCATGAAGACGATGACATCTATTGCGAAGGCGATGGTGATGAAGAAGATGTCATTGATATTGACATTTCGGGGGAGCCATTGTTCATCGACGAGCTCACCCAAAGAGCGGAAGCACAAAAGAGGAAGAAGAGCATTCACACGGGTTCATATTCACAAGACGAGGACAAGTTGATTTGTCAATGTTGGATGGAGATTAGCCAAGATCCCAGGACCGGCGTGCAACAAAAGGGCCTTGTTTTTTGGACGAGAGTCCACAAAACATTCCATGAAAGAAAGATGTTTGAGCCCTACCAAATTACGAGCAATCGTGGCATCACCTCGATTCAAAAGAGGTGGTTGTTCATCCAACAAGAGTGCAACAAGTATTTTGCCGCACTTGAGAGCATTGAAGCATGGCCCGTGAGTGGTCTCGGCATTGGGGACTTGGTATGCCCTCCTCATCCTAGTTCTTTCTTTGTTACGGCCATGAGACTTCGGCCTTGTATATGTTTGCATGTTCATTTGTTGTTGATCATGTGGTGTAGGCATTTCAATCTTTGGAAGCATTCAAGGTCCGGCATAATGACAAGCCATTCACTCTTACGCATTGTTGGACGCTCATCAACAATTGCCCAAAGTTCAAAGATCAATACCGTGAACTCCAAAGAAAGAGAGGCAAGAAGGTGGCCGCATTTGCCGGAGGTGGAGATGATGAGGCGTTGAAGAGGCCCAGGGGCAAGACCAACTCCAAGGTGGACGACATACGTGATGCGTCATCCATGGCCTTGCATGAGACTTTGCATGGCATGATTGAAAGATCGTGGATGTCGCCTAGGGGGGTGAATAGGCGCTTTAAAATAATTACGGTTAAGGCTTGAACAAATGCAGAATAAACCTAGCGGTTAATTTGACAAGCACAAAACCTACAACAACTAGGCTCACCTATGTGAACCAACAACTTATGCTAAGCAAGGTAAACAACTAAGTGATAGCAAGATATATGACAAGAAACAATATGGCTATCACAAAGTAAAGTGCACAAGTAAAGGCTCGGGTAAGAAATAACCAAGGCACACGGAGACGAGATGTATCCCGAAGTTCACACCCTTGCGGATGCTAATCTCCGTTTGGAGCGGTGTGGAGGCACAATGCTCCCCAAGAAGCCACTAGGGCCACCATAATCTCCTCACACCCTCGCACAATGCAAGATGCCGTGATTCCACTAAGGGACCCTTCAGGGCGGTCACCGAACCCGTAGAAATGGCGATCCTTGGGGGCAGTCACCGAACCCGTACACTTTGGCAACCCTTGGGGGCGGTCACCGGTACCCGTCAAATTGCTCGGGGCGATCTCCACAACCTAATTGGAGACCCCGACGCTTGCCCGGAGCTTTACACCACAATGATTGAGCTCCGAACAACACCAACCGTTTAGGGCGCCCAAGCACCCAAGAGGAACAAGCTTAAGGGCACCAAGCACCCAAGAGTAATAAGCTTCTCAACTTGTAACTTCCATGTATCACGTGAAGAACTCAAACCGATGCACCAAATGCAATGGCAAGGGCACATGGAGTGCCCAAGTCCTTCTCTCCCAAATCCCACTGAAGCAACTAATGCTAGGGAAGAAAATGAGAAGAAGAACGAAAGAAGAACACGAAGAACTCCAAGATCTAGATCCAAAGGGTTCCCCTCACTTAGAGGAGAAAGTGATTGGTGGAAATGTGGATCTAGATCTCCTCTCTCTTTTCCCTCAAAAACTAGCAAGAATCCATGGAGGGATTGAGAGTTAGCAAGCTCGAAGAAGGTCAACAATGGGGGAAGAACATGAGCTCAAAGGATTAGGTTCATTGGGGAAGAAGACCCCCTTTTATAGGTGGGAAAAAATCTAACCGTTATGCTCACAACCCGAACAGAGCGGTACTACCGCTCCAAGGAGCGGTACTACCGCTAGGGCGGTAGTACCTCTTTGAAACACGACAGCGAGGAGGCAAAAAGGCCAGAAGAACCGTCGGAGTGGTACTACCGCTCGTCCGCACGGTACTACCGCTCGACCTCACGGTACTACTGCAAATGGTATCGGTACTACTGCTTGCGAGCGGTACTAAAAAAATACTTCCGTGCCTACCTCCGCTGAGCAAAACACGAGATTTTGGTCCGGAGCGGTACTACCGCTTAGGAGCCACGGTAGTACTGCTCTGGAGCGGTACTACCGCTCAGGAGCCATGGTAGTACTGCTCTGGAGCGGTAGTAAAAAATTACATCCGCTCTAGTCGCGGTAGTACCGCTGCAGCCTTTACCAAAACAGCCACAACTTTTGCAAACAGACTCCGAATTCAACAAAACCAAGTTTGTTGGAAAGCTAACGACATGAGCTAACACAATCTTGATAGAAATATCAATAAGAAGCCAATGAGAAAAGTTCCATAAGAAAATGGTGAGAACCCTTCCTTGGAAAAGACCGGTGAAACCTCCAACACCGAAAACATCATAGAAGACGCATGCGAACTCTATTTTCGATGAACTCAAGCTTGTCATCAAGATGACCATAAGATCTAAGACTCACAAAGATAACCAAACAAGAACCAAGAAACATGATGCAAGAATGCAATGGTTTGAGCTCTCTACTAACGATTTGATCAAGCAACCAACTTGAGAGCCCCCCTTGATAGTACGGCAAACGATCCTATAACCCGGTCTCCCAACTACCACCACAAGACCGGTAAAATAGAAAACCTATCAAGGTCAAACCTTTGCCTTGCACATGGTCCGCTTGAGCTAGATGATGACGATCTTGACTCCCTCAAGATGGACCACCTTTCTTGATTGCATTGGCTCGATGAAGACTAGATGATTGCTCCCCCATAGTCCACTATGGGTGAGCCACTCTTCGGCACATCTTCACAAGTCCATTGACACCATAATGGATGGCAAGATTCAAGCACTTGATCTCTTCATGATGCTCCACTTGAACTTGCACACGGCAATCTTGATGACGATCACCACTTGATGTCATCCTTTCCATGGGTTGTATGATATCTTCCTCTTGACACAAGCCCATGGACACGTACCTAACCCCACATAGAACTCTCACATAGACCATGGGTTATTACACAAAATGCAATGGACAATTCTTACCATACCATGGGATCACTTGATCCCTCTCGGTACATCTTCTACGCTTTGTGAGTTGATCAACTTGATTCACTCTTGACTTAGTCTTGATCAACTTGATTCACTCTTGACTTAGTCTTGATCAACCTTGAATCTTTCAAACTCTCTTCATTTGGATGATGTCTTGAAGTTAAACATGAATGATCACACAATCTTCTTCTTCAAGACATGCTTGCAATAAGCTCAACACTCACATGACCAATCTTTGGATAATTCCTTAATAGCACCTTGGTCAACTCATAAACTCCTTGAAACCAACACATGGACTTCAAGAAAAGCCTATGGAAAAATCCTTCAAATATAACTCAAGGCAACCATTAGTCCATAGAGATTGTCATCAATTACCAAAACCAAACATGGGGGCACCGCATGTTCTTTCAATCTCCCCCATTTTGGTAATTGATTACAATCATTTTCAAGAGAGTTTATATAAGGAATTATGCTTCACTATGCAATGCAACAACCAATAGTGCATGCATATGACATGCAAATGCTAAGGAACAAAACCAAAGCAAGAGGAGATAACTCTCTAAACTTCTCCACAAAACTCTCTGAAACTCCTCCCCCATTGGCATCGATTGCCAAAATGGGTGAAAAGCTTAGAATGCCAATATAAAGAGTGTTACTCCATAAATTGTGTATATCTCAAAAAGAGAGTGGAATGCAATACACATATCCAATGGTAAATACTTGGAGGAAGACAAACTATATTGAGGCCCAAAGATTGCAAAAGAATGATATGCCACAAAGACATAACAAAGAGAGAAACAAGAAATCGAGCAATCAAAAGATACAAATTGAAGCAAGCAATCAAAGAATATCAATTGAACCAACTAGACCAAAGATCCTATGAGCCACATGAATGAAGGATATTATGATATGAGCTGAGGAGTGTTCTAAAGAAACTAGAGAAGCTCCCCATGATTTGTGCACATCAAGAATTTTTGTATTCGGATACAAAGTACACAAAATAGGATCATAGCTCCCCCAAAATCAATAGAAACTTACAACAAGAGCATGTGAGCATATAGGAAACTAAGCCTAGTACTTGCAACAAACACATGGTTGAGCAACAAGGAAAAGAGGTAACTTGAGAATGGTCTCAACCAAAAAGATGTGTGTGAGTCAAGGCAATGCACTTGAGAAGACTAATGTACGGATGAGCATAAAGCATCAATAAAGTCTTGAAAGAATGAGGCACATGGTGCAAGGCCTATCATTCCCACACACAACTAGCAAATGGGTTCACAAGCTTACTAATAAGCATATAAAGAACCTATGCCTGTGACAACCCATGGTGAAGATAGAAGATGAAAGCCTCATCAAGACGAGGGATACCAATTAAGATGGCAAAAGCCTCGTAAAGATAGGCATGAGGAAAATAATCTTCACCACACAAGAGTGCATCAAGATGCTACAATAGAGGACACGCACTCAAGGCAAAAGCTTTCACGGAGCCACCAAAGAAATAACATAAGAAAGACAAGGTGGACGTGAAAGAAAGGATATCAACTAGAGATGTAAATTCTCTCAAGTGTATAAGGTTCTAGGTAGACGAAATCATGATGATATATATCTACAAAGAAGGATGTACACCCGAAATAGTTACTGTTGGGGAACATAGTAATTTCAAAAAAAATCCTACGCACACGCAAGATCATGGTGATGATATAGCAACGAGGGGAGAGTGTTGTCTACGTACCCTCGTAGACCGAAGCGGAAGCGTTGACGCAACATAGAGGAAGTAGTTGTACGTCCTCCGGTTCAACCGATCCAAGTACCGTTACTCCGGCACCTCCGAGTTCTTGACACGCGTACAGCTCGATGACGCACCCTCGATCTCCGATCCAGCAGAGGCGCCGAGGGGGAGTTCCGTCAGCACGACGGCATGGTGACGATCTTGATGTTCTCCTGTTGCAGGGCTTCGCCTAAGCACCGCTACAATATGACCGAGGTGTAATATCGTGGAGGGGGGCACCGCACACGGCTAAGGAACGATCAATGATCAACTTGTGTGTTCTAGGGTGCCCCCCTACCCCCGTATATAAAGGAGGGAGGGAGGAGGTGGCCGGCCCTAGGGGGGCGCGCCATGAGGAGGGGGAAACCTACTCCAAGTAGGTTTCCCTCTCTTTTCCTTATCTTATTTGGAGGGGGAAGGAAAGAGTACTAGTATTAGGAAGTAGTACTAGTAGTAGTAATAGGAAGAGGGGGAAGGAGAAAGGAAAGGGGGGCCGGCCCCCCTCCCCAATTCGGATTGGGCTTGGGGGGGCGCGCCCCCTTCCCTTGCTCCTTCTCTCTTCCTCCTACATGGGCCCAATAAGGCCCATATACCTCCCGGGGGGTTCCGGTAACCTCCCGGGGCTCCAAACTTCTCCGGAACCTTTCCGGTGTCCAAATATATCCGTCCAATATATCAATCTTTATGTCTCGACCATTTCGAGACTCCTCGTCATGTCCGTAATCATATCCGGGACTCCGAACAACCTTCGGTACATCAAAATACATAAACTCATAATATAACTGTCATCGAAACCTTAAGCGTGCGGACCCTACGGTTCGAGAACGATGTAGACATGACTGAGACACATCTCTGGTCAATAACCAATAGCGGGACCTGGATGCCCATATTGGTTCCTACATATTCTACGAAGATCTTTATCGGTCAAACCGCATAACAACATACGTTGTTCCCTTTGTCATCGGTATGTTACTTGCCCGAGATTCGATCGTCGGTATCCAATACCTAGTTCAATCTCATCACCGGCAAGTCTCTTTACTCGTTCTGTAATGCATCATCCCGTAACCAACTCATTGGTCACATTGCTTTCAAGGCTTATAATGATGTGCATTACCGAGAGGGCCTAGAGATACCTCTCCGACAATCGGAGTGACAAAACCTAATCTCGAAATACGCCAACTCAACATGTACCTTCGGAGACACCTGTAGTACTCCTTTATAATCACCCAGTTACGTTGTGACGTTTGGTAGTACCCAAAGTGTTCCTCCGGTAAACGGGAGTTGCATAATCTCATAGTTACAGGAACATGTATAAGTCATGAAGAAAGCAATAGCAACATACTAAACGATCAAGTGCTAAGCTAACGGAATGGGTCAAGTCAATCACATCATTCTCCTAATGATGTGATCCCGTTAATCAAATGACAACTCTTTTGTCCATGGCTAGGAAACATAACCATCTCTGATAAACGAGCTAGTCAAGTAGAGGCATACTAGTGACACTATGTTTGTCTATGTATTCACACATGTATTATGTTTCCGGTTAATACAATTCTAGCATGAATAATAAACATTTATCATGAAATAAGGAAATAAATAATAACTTTATTATTGCCTCTAGGGCATATTTCCTTCAGTCTCCCACTTGCACTAGAGTCAATAATCTAGTTCACATCGCCATGTGATTTAACACCAATATTCATATCTGTATATGATTAACACCCATAGTTCACATTGTCATGTGACCAACACCCAAAGGGTTTACTAGAGTCAATAATCTAGTTCACATCGTTTATGTGATTAACACCCAAAGAGTACTAAGGTGTGGTCATGTTTTGCTCGTGAGAGAAGCTTAGTCAACGGGTCTGTCACATTCAGAGTCGTATGTACTTTGCAAATATTCTATGTCTACAATGCTCTGTACGGAGCTACTCTAGCTAATTGCTCCCACTTTCAATATGTATCCAGATTAAAACCTAGAGTCATCTGGATCGGTGTAAAAGTTTGCATCGATGTAAGTTTTACAATGAACTCTTTTATCACCTCCATAATCGAGAAACATGTCCTTAGTCCTTACTAAGGATATTCTTGACCATTGTCCAGTGATCTACTATTAGATCAAAATTGTATTCCCTTGACAAACTCAGAGCAAGGTATACAATATGTCTGGTTCACAGCATATCATACTTTATAGAACCTATGACTGAGGCATAGGGAATGACTTTTCATTCTCTTTCTATTTTCTGCCATGGTCGGGTCTTGAGTCTTACTAATTTCACACCTTGCAACACAGGCAAGAACTCCTTCTTTGACTGTTCCATTTTGAACTATTTCAAAAATTTATCAAGGTATGTATTCATTGAAAAATCTTATCAAGCGTCTTGATCTATCTATATAGATCTTGATGCTCAATGTGTAAGCAGCTTCACCGAAGTCTTTCTTTGAAAAAACTCCTTTTAAACACTCCTTTATGCTTTACAGAATAATTCTACATTATTTCCGATCAACAATATGTCATTCACATATACTTATCAGAAATGTTGTAGTGCTCCCACTCACTTTCTTGTAAATACATGCTTCACCGCAAGTCTGTATAAAACTATATGCTTTGATCAACTCATCAAAGCGTATATTCCAATTCCGAGATGCTTGTACCAGTCCATAGATGGATTGCTGGAGCTTGCATATTTTGTTAACACCTTTAGGATCGACAAAACCTTCTAGTTGCATCGTATACAACTCTTCTTTAATAAATCCATGAAGGAATGCAGTTTTGTTTATCCATTTGCCAGATTTCATAAAATGTGGCAATTGCTAACATGATTCGAACAGACTTAAGCATAGATACGAGTGAGAAACTCTCATCGTAGTCAACACCTTGAATTTGTCGAAAACCTTTTTGCGACAATTCTAGCTTTGTAGATAGTAACACTACTATCAGCGTCCGTCTTCCTCTTGAAGATCCATTTATTCTCAATTGCTTGCCGATCATCGGGCAAGTCAACCAAAGTCCATACTTTGTTCTCATACATGGATCATATCTCAGATTTCATGGCCTCAAGCCATTTATCGGAATCTGGGCTCATCATCGCTTCCTCATAGTTCGTAGGTTCATCATGATCTAGTAGCATGACTTCCAGAAAAGGATTATCGTACCACTCTGGTGCAGATCTTACTCTGGTTGATCTACGAGGTTCAGTAGTATCTTGTTATGAAGTTTCATGATTATCATCCTTAGCTTCCTCACTAACTGGTGTAGGTGTCACAGAAACAGTTTTCTGTGATGTACTACTTTCCAATAAGGGAGCAGGTACAGTTACCTCGTCAAGTTCTACTTTCCTCCCACTCACTTCTTTCGAGAGAAACTCCTTCTCCAGAAAGTTTCCGAATTTAGCAACAAAAGTCTTGCCTTCGGATCTGTGATAGAAGGTGTATCCAATAGTTTCCTTTGGATATCCTATGAAGACGCACTTCTCCGATTTGAGTTTGAGCTTATCAGGATGAAACTTTTTCATATAAGCATCGCAACCCCAAATTTAAGAAACGACAGCTTAGGTTTCTTGCCAAACCATAGTTCACACGGTGTCGTCTCAACGGATTTAGATGGTGCCCTATTTAACGTGAATGCAGCTGTCTCTAATGCATAACCCCAAAACGATAGTGGTAGATCGGTAAGAGACATCATAGATCGCACCATATCTAATAAAGTACGGTTATGACGTTCGGACACACCATTACATTGTGGTGTTCTAGGTGGCATGAGTAGTGAAACTATTTCACATTGTTTTTAACTGAAGGCCAAACTCGTAACTCAAATACTCTTCTCTACGATCAGATCGTAGAAACTTTATTTTCTTGTTACGATGATTTTTCACTTCACTCTAAAATTCTTTGAACTTTTCAAATGTTTCAGACTTATGTTTCATCAAGTAGATATACTCATATCTGCTCAAATCATCTGTGAAGATCAGAAAATAATGATACCTGTCGCGAGCCTCAATATTCATCGGACCACATACATCAGTATGTATGATTTCCAACAAATCTATTGCTCACTTCATTGTTCCGAAGAACAGAGTCTTAGTCATCTTGCCCATGAGGCATGGTTCGCAAGCATCAACTGATTCATAATCAAGTGATTCCAAAAGCCCATCAGTATGGAGTTTCTTCATGCGCTTTACACTAATATGACCTAAACGGCAGTGCTACAAACAAGTTGCGCTTATCATTATTAACTTTGCATCTTTTGGTTTCAATATTATGATTATGTGTATCACTACGATCGAGATCCAACGAACTATTTTCATTGGGTGTGTAACCATATAAGGTTTCATTCATGTAAACAGAACAACAATTTATTCTCTTACTTAAAAGAATAACCGTATTACAATAAACATGATCAAATCATATTCATGCTCAACGCAAACACCAAATAACACTTATTCAGGTTCAACACTAATCCCGAAAGTATAGGGAGTGTGCGACGATGATCATATCAATCTTGGAACCACTTCCAACACACATCGTCATTTCACCCTTAACTAGTCTCTGTTTATTCTGCAACTCCCGTTTAGAGTTACTAATCTTAGCAACTGAACTAGTATCAAATACTGAGGGGTTGCTATAAACACTAGTAAAGTACACATCAATAACATGTACATCAAATATACTTATGTTCACTTTGCCATCCTTCTTCTCCGTCAATCACTTGGGGTAGATCCGCTTCCAGTGACCAGTCCCTTTGCAGTAGAAGCACTTATTCTCAGGCTTAGGACCAGACTTGGGCTTCTTCACTTGAGCAGCAACTTGCTTGCTGTTCTTCTTGAAGTTCCCATTCTTCCCTCTGCCCTTTTCTTGAAACTAGTGATCTTGTCAACCATCAACACTTGATGTTTTTCTTGATTTCTACCTTCGTTGATTTCAGCATCACGAAGAGCTTGGGAGTTGTTTTCGTTATCCCTTTGCATATTATAGTTCATCACGAAGTTCTACTAACTTGGTGATGGTGACTAGAGAATTCTGTCAATCGCTATCTTATCTGGAAGATTAACTCCCACTTGATTCAAGCGATTGTAGTACCCAGACAATCTGAGCACATGCTCACTAGTTGAGCGATTCTCCTCCATCTTTTAGCTATAGAACTTGTTGGAGATTTCATATCTCTCAACTCGGGTATTTGCTTGAAATATTAACTTCAACTCCTGGAACATCTCATATGGTCCATGACGTTCAAAACGTCTTTGAAGTCCCGATTCTAAGCCGTTAAGCATGGTGCACTTAAACTATCAAGTAGTCATCATATTGAGCTAGCCAAACGTTCATAACGTCTGCATCTGCTCCTGCAATAGGTCTGTCGCCTAGCGGTGCATCAAGGACATAATTCTTCTGTGCAGCAATGAGGATAAACCTCAGATCACGGATCCAATCCGCATCATTGCTACTAACATCTTTCAACACAATTTTCTCTAGGAACATATCAAAATAAGCATATGAAAGCAACAACGCGAGCTATTGATCTACAACATAGATATGCTAATACTACCAGGACTAAGTTCATGATAAATTAAAGTTCAATTAATCATATTACTTAAGAACTCCCACTTAGATAGACATCCCTCTAATCATCTAAGTGATTACGTGATCCAAATCAACTAAACCATGTCCGATCATCACGTGAGATGGAGTAGTTTCAATGGTGAACATCTCTATGTTGATCATATCTACTATATGATTCATGCTCGACCTTTCGGTCCCCGTGTTCCGAGGCCATATCTGTATATGCTAGGCTCGTCAAGTATAACCTGAGTATTCCGCGTGTGCAACTGTTTTGCACCCGTTGTATTTGAACGTAGAGCCTATCACACCCGATCATCACGTGGTGTCTCAGCACGAAGAACTTTCGCAACGGTGCATACTCAGGGAGAACACTTCTTGATAATTAGTGAGAGATCATCTTAAAATGCTACCGTCAATCAAAGCAAGATAAGATGCATAAAGGATAAACATCACATGCAATCAATATAAGTGATATGATATGGCCATCATCATCTTGTGCTTGTGATCTCCATCTTCGAAGCACCGTCGTGATCACCATCGTCACCGGCACGACACCTTGATCTCCATCGTAGCATCGTTGTCGTTACGCCATCTATTGCTTCTACGACTATCGCTACCGCTTAGTGATAAAGTAAAGCAATTACAGGGCGTTTGCATTTCATACAATAAAGCGACAACCATATGGCTCCTGCCAGTTACCGATAACTTCGGTTACAAAACATGATCATCTCATACAATAAAATATAGCATCATGTCTTGGCCATATCACATCACAACATGCCCTGCAAAAACAAGTTAGACGTCCTCTACTTTGTTGTTGCAAATTTTACGTGGCTGCTACGGGCTTAAGCAAGAACCAATCTCACCTACGCATCAAAACCACAACGATAGTTTGTCAAATAGACTCCGTTTTAACCTTCACAAGGACCGGGCGTAGCCACACTCGGTTCAACTAAAGTGAGAGAGACAGACACCCGCCAGCCACCTTTAAGCATGAGTGCTCGTAACGGTGAAACCAGTCTCGCGTAAGCATACGCGTAATGTCGGTCCGGGCCGCTTCATCTCACAATACCACTGAACCAAAGTATGACATGCTGGTAGGCAGTATGACTTATATCGTCCACAACTCACTTGTGTTCTACTCGTGCATATAACATCAACGCATAAAACCTAGGCTCGGATGCCACTGTTGGGGAACGTAGTAATTTCAAAAAAATTCCTACGCACACGCAAGATCATGGTGATGATATAGCAACGAGGGGAGAGTGTTGTCTATGTACCCTCGTAGACCGAAGCGGAAGCATTGACGCAACGTAGAGGAAGTAGTTGTACGTCCTCCGGTTCAACCGATCCAAGTACCGTTACTCCGGCACCTCCGAGTTCTTGACACGCGTACAGCTCGATGACGCACCCTCGATCTCCGATCCAGCAGAGGCGCCGAGGGGGAGTTCCGTCAGCACGACGGCGTGGTGACGATCTTGATGTTCTCCTGTTGAAGGGCTTCGCCTAAGCACCGCTACAATATGACCGAGGTGTAATATCGTGGAGGGGGGCACTGCACACGGCTAAGGAACGATCAATGATCAACTTGTGTGTTCTAGGGTGCCCCCCTACCCCCGTATATAAAGGAGGGAGGGAGGAGGTGGCCGGCCCTAGGGGGGGCGCGCCATGAGGAGGGGGAAACCTACTCCAAGTAGGTTTCCCTCTCTTTTCCTTATCTTATTTGGAGGGGGAAGGAAAGAGTACTAGTATTAGGAAGTAGTACTAGTAGTAGTAATAGGAAGAGGGGGAAGGAGAAAGGAAAGGGGGGGCCGGCCCCCCTCCCCAATTCGGATTGGGCTTGGGGGGCGCGCCCCCCTCCCTTGCTCCTTCTCTCTTCCTCCTACATGGGCCCAATAAGGCCCATATACCTCCCGGGGGGTTCCGGTAACCTCCCGGGGCTCCAAACTTCTCCGGAACCTTTCCGGTGTCCAAATATATCCGTCCAATATATCAATCTTTATGTCTCGACCATTTCGAGACTCCTCGTCATGTCCGTAATTATATCCGGGACTCCGAACAACCTTAGGTACATCAAAATACATAAACTCATAATATAACTGTCATCGAAACCTTAAGCGTGCGGACCCTACGGTTCGAGAACGATGTAGACATGACTGAGACACATCTCTGGTCAATAACCAATAGCGGGACCTGGATGCCCATATTGGTTCCTACATATTCTACGAAGATCTTTATCGGTCAAACCGCATAACAACATACGTTGTTCCCTTTGTCATCGGTATGTTACTTGCCCGAGATTCGATCGTCGGTATCCAATACCTAGTTAAATCTCGTCACCGGCAAGTCTCTTTACTCGTTCTGTAATGCATCATCCCGTAACCAACTCATTGGTCACATTGCTTGCAAGGCTTATAATGATGTGCATTACCGAGAGGGCCCAGAGATACCTCTCCGACAATCGGAGTGACAAAACCTAATCTCGAAATATGCCAACTCAACATGTACCTTCGGAGACACCTGTAGTACTCCTTTATAATCACCCAGTTACGTTGTGACGTTTGGTAGTACCCAAAGTGTTCCTCCGGTAAACGGGAGTTGCATAATCTCATAGTTACAGGAACATGTATAAGTCATGAAGAAAGCAATAGCAACATACTAAACGATCAAGTGCTAAGCTAACGGAATGGGTTAAGTCAATCACATCATTCTCCTAATGATGTGATCCCGTTAATCAAATGACAACTCTTTTGTCCATGGCTAGGAAACATAACCATCTCTGATAAACGAGCTAGTCAAGTAGAGGCATACTAGTGACACTATGTTTGTCTATGTATTCACACATGTATTATGTTTCCGGTTAATACAATTCTAGCATGAATAATAAACATTTATCATGAAATAAGGAAATAAATAATAACTTTATTATTGCCTCTAGGGCATATTTCCTTCAGTTACATCACGAAGGAACAAGATATCCAAAAGGAATTCATACATATACCAATAAGATATTTGCCTGGAAGCATAGCACATGGCTAGATATGGTCTTATTGTATATAAATGAATTCCTACCGCACGAACATCAAAGACATCACAACTAGCAACAAGAGATCATCGTCGGGATGCTTTGAGAAAGGAAACAAGTATCACAAGATATGAAATGAATATCATGCCAAGATGCAACCTACACAAGGTTGAATGCAAGAGAGGAAAGCATGAATAGATACTTGTTACCGAGATATCATTGGAAGGATGTAGTAGATACCAATTGAAGGTAGATAGTAGTTCATTGATCATCCTAGCTTGACTCCAATGAGCACATGGTGACAACACCTTCCTTGTGAGTGAGCCAAGCATCCAATGCATCTCCAACCGCTCCTAGAAGAACAACACAAACTAAACGGTACCCAAACTCATTGGGACCAAGAGTTAGAAACACCAATATACATAGGACAAACTCCACATAAATAGGTGCATATAGATGAAAATGAATTTCATGCACCTCTCATACAATTTGAGACTTGGTGGAGTTTCCCCTATATATTGGGTCAAAGAAAGAAAGCATGCCAAATAAAATACATGAAGTAAACATGAATGCTCAAAACTTTCAAGAACCGAAACCAAATGAAAACGAAATGCAAAGAAAAAGGATACCAAATAGATAAATCATCACTTGGAAGATATCATTAAAGATACATCAAGGAATGAGATATCCATTGATACACACTAAATTAAAGATTTCAAACTCCCAAAGAGAGGATGGTTCCAAACAAACCAAGCTCTCAACAAAGTTTCATGATGGCACAAAGTACCAAAAAGAAATGGCTTGCCTTCCACCAAAACACACTTGATGAGGATCACACGATGAGCATTTTTAGAGAAAATAGGATAGCTCCCCCACGAGTTGTGCACTATAGAGAATTTGCTTTTGAATACAAAATGCACAAGGTGGGATCACCACTTTCACTATATCTAGAAAACACTAGACAAGAACAAGAAGTAAACAAGATCCACAAGTGGTAGGGAAGACAATGGGAGTTGACACAAACCTTGGCAAGAGATAAGGCAAATAAAAGTAAGGCCAATGTAAAGATGATCAATAATTTCTACCACACATAAGTGAGTACAATTGTCAAAAGACAAGAAGTATTTGGAAATAATTCCCGTTGGTAGATAACAATGATATTCAGCACCATCTTCACACCGAACACATGCAAATTGCAACTTGTAGAGCTAACATGCCACCTAGGAACAAGATAATTTACAATATCAATTCTAGGTGACAATATCTCAAATGTACACATTTTCTAGGCTTGTAATATGCACATAGAATATTACTTCCCCATAATGTCATACCAATAAAGATAAACAAGAGGCAAAATAACGATCCAACAAGAGATAATTAATGGACAATTTAGAATTTAAATTTCTCATGAGAATACATACCACATAGCAACTAGATAATCTTGAAATATCAATACTAGATGGTATTACTCATGTACACACATTTATAGGATTGTGAGGTGCACAAAGCACATCACTCCCCCATAATGGAATATCCCATTAATCTCTCACAAGAGCCAACTAAGAAAATAAACAAGATGCAAAAGGCTCAACGCATGACACACACATACATGATGTGCAAACCAACACACACATACTTGATTGCTCAAGATAATCAAGTTGGAAACACAACATATACAAACACATGCAAGGAACAAAACCAAAACATGCAAAGGGGCAAGTAACTTTCAATGTAAGCAATTTAAGTACAAGTTACCGCAAGGAGGCACATTGGATATAAGATATAAGCTTGATGATTCAATTGACTTGGCTTGAGGCAATAAGAGTGATGAAGTCCCCTTAATTCTTCATAATGTAGCCAAGTCTCCAATGACCTCCAACAACACCTATTGATCAAGTTTGAGCTTGGTGGTCCCCAACCAAGTTGGGTCCTAAGAGGTTAGTCACAATAGACTTTGCTACCCAAATGGTTCTTTTCTTGACACCACTTTGAGTACCAACAAACTTGGCAAACACATTGCCAACCTTATCCTTCCCAAGAGAATAGATATCGTCAATAATAATTGGGTTGGATAAGTTACCACTAGTGCATGAAGAAGCGACGTGACCTTTCTCACGACATAAGTAGCAACGTCTACTCTTAACTTTCTTCTCACTTGATTTCTCAACAAGAGAAGCATTAACTTGAGTCTTCTTGGGAAGTGGCCTTTCTTCAACTTGAGGTTAAGCATGAGATTGAACTTGTGGCCTCTTCCCTTGTTGCTTGTCACTAATGGCCTTCTTCTTCAATGGGCAAGATCTAACATGATGCCCTTCAATTTTGCACTTGAAGCAAATAATCTTGGCCGAATTCTTGACTTGTTCTTGGCCCTTCTTCTTGAATCTCTTGGACTTCTTCTTCTTATTGGAGTTGAATCCAAGTCCACCTTTGTCATTGGGGGATTTTTGCACACTCAAGATATTGTTGAGTGTGGATTTCCCTTCATGACTCTTTTCCAAGTCTTTCTTCAAAGAAGTGACTTGGGCCTTGAACTCTTTAATTTCCACTACATGGTTAGTTGCAATGAAAGTACTAGAGGAAGTGTAAGCTAAATCGTTAGAGCAACCAGGCAAGGAAAGCAATTCATCACAAGATGTACCAATGTTATGCATGGATGAATCACGAGGACTAGCACAAGGCAATATAGCATTTTTGACTAAAATTAGTGCTAGTATCCGCATGAGGCTCACTAGATGTTACCTTAGCAATTATGTCCTCATGAGCTATCTTTAGCACATTATGGGATACTAGAAGATCATCATGAGAGCTTGAGAGATTTTCATGGCTTTCTTCCAATTTCCCATAATTGCTACATAGCAACTCAAGTTGAGCCCGTAGCTCAACATTCTCCTTCAAAATGCATGCTTCACAAGTAATATAATTAGTAGCACAAGCATCATCATTAACAACAAGAGGAGAAGGCAACTTGGCAAGCTCTTTTAAATAATAAGCTTCAAGTTGAGCATGAGACTCGGTGAGTTTGATGAGCTCACCCTTAATGACCCTTGAGCCATTTTCGAGGTGCTCAAAATCCTCAAGGAGTCTAGCATGAGCAACTTCAAGCTTAGCATTTTTAGTTTCAAAAACATTAGCCACCTCAAGAGCTCTATCATTAGATTCCTTCACTCTAGATAATTCTAGAGCAAAAGTCTCCTCGAGAGGTTCCTTGGTGGTTTGTTCAAGTTCAAGAGCTTGATATAGCTCCGCGATCTCATTTGCGTAATCACGCCAATGAGCTTCCATTTTCTCAATGGTGATTTCATGCTCCTCTAGATGAGATTCCAACTCCTCAATATATTTCTTGCCCTCAATGGCAATGGACATAATTTCCATGAAGTTGGAACGAGCAATTTTATTTTTATGAAGAGCTTTAAAAACCATTTACCCCTTAATTTTTAAGGAGGCAACATTATCATTCTCTTCATCATAATCAACATCATCATCATTCTTGCCATCATCAATATCATCACAAGATATAGTGGGATTCAAAGTGAGAGATACCTTTGAGGCCTTGGCCATAAGGCAAAATGCAATAGACGATGATGTAGGATCCCTTGAAACGCCATAAAACACCACATCTTGTTCCATGAAGTGTTGGGTTTCCTCTACATTGTTAGCACAACAATTTGAGGAAATAGATGCATTTTTATCATCGCAACAAGACATAGCAAGCATATCATCATGAGATTTAGTCAAGCAATTTCTACATGATATGCAAGGACTATCAACACAAGCATGTGAAACATTTGGAGTGCTCGAAGTGTTAAAGCCCAAAGAAGGAGCATTGCAATAATATAGTGATGAAGGATCATCCACAATAAGCATACTATCATCATTGCAATGACCAACACTACTCACCATATCATTACCTTGTGGCAAACCACATGTAGGTGAAGTAGAAGAAGTTGAGAAGACTATACGACTGGAGGTGGAGGGAGAACAATCATCCCCACAAATATTGGACACACCATATTTATCTTGAAACTTTGTCCATAACTCATGAGCATCCCGGAACGGCATGAGTTCAAATATAACTACATTGCTCAAAGCATCGAAAAGCATATTAGAAGCTTGAGCATTGAGATAAGAGTTTTTCTCATCCTCTAAAGATAGTCTTTGGCGATCCTTTGGAGGAGAAAAACCCATATCTACAATTCGCTCTAAATTTGGGTCCATGACCCAAAAGAGATTAAGCATGCGAATTACCCAAACATCAAAAGTTGTGCCATCGAAACTAAGAGTGTCAGAGAATCCTAAGCCCCTAGTCGACATCCTTACTCTCTAGGCGGTTAAGCCCTATAAAGAGAGACGAGGCTCTGATAACAATTGAAAGATCGTGGATGTCGCCTAGAGGGGGGGTGAATAGGCGCTTTAAAATAATTACGGCTAAGGCTTGAACAAATACGGAATAAACCTAGCGGTTAATTTGACAAGCACAAAACCTACAACAACTAGGCTCACCTATGTGCTCCAACAACTTATGCTAAGAAAGGTAAACAACTAAGTGATAGCAAGATATATGACAAGAAACAATATGGCTATCACAAAGTAAAGTGCACAAGTAAAGGGCTCGGGTAAGAGATAACCAAGACACGCGGAGACGATGATGTATCCCGAAGTTCACACCCTTGCGGATGCTAATCTCCGTTTGGAGCGGTGTGGAGGCACAATGCTCCCCAAGAAGCCACTAGGGCCACCGTAATCTCCTCACGCCCTCGCACAATGCAAGATGCCGTGATTCCACTAAGGGACCCTTCAGGGTGGTCACCGAACCGGTACAAATGGTGATCCTTGGGGCGGTCACCGAACCTGTACACTTTGGCAACCCTTGGAGGCGGTCACCGGTACCCGTCAAATTGCTCGGGGCGATCTCCACAACCTAATTGGAGACCCGGACGCTTGCCCGGAGCTTTACACCACAATGATTGAGCTCCAAACAACACCAACCGTCTAGGGCGCCCAAGCACCCAAGAGGAACAAGCTCAAGGGCACCAAGCACCCAAGAGTAATAAGCTTCTCAACTTGTAACTTCCACGTATCACGTGGAGAACTCAAACCGATGCACCGAATTCAATGGCAAGGGCACACGGAGTGCCCAAGTCCTTCTCTCCCAAATCCCACCGAAGCAACTAATGCTAGGGAAGAAAATGAGAGGAAGAACGAAAGAAGAACACGAATAACTCCAAGATCTAGATCCAAAGGGTTCCCCTCGCTTAGAGGAGAAAGTGATTGGTGGAAATGTGGATCTAGATCTCCTCTCTCTCTTTTCCCTCAAAAACTAGCAAGAATCCATGGAGGGATTGAGAGTTAGCAAGCTCGAAGAAGGTCAACAATGAGGGAAGAACACGAGCTCAAAGGATTAGGTTCATTGGGGAAGAAGACCCCCTTTTATAGGTGGGAAAAAATCCAACCGTTATGCTCACAACCCGCACAGAGCGGTACTACCGCTAGGGCGGTAGTACCTTTTTGAAACACAACATCGAGGAGGCAAAAAGGCCAGAAGAACCGTCGGAGCGGTACTACCGCTCGTCCTCACGGTACTACCGCTCGACCTCACGGTACTACCGCAAATGGTAGCGGTACTACTGCTTGCGAGCAGTACTAAAAAAATACTTCCGTGCCTACCTCCGCTGAGCAAAACACGAGATTTTGGTCCGGAGCGGTATTACCGCTTAGGAGCCGCGGTAGTACTGATAGGGAACGTAGTGATTTCAAAAAATTTCCTACGCACACGCAAGATCATGGTGATGGTGTAGCAACGAGAGGGGAGAGTGTTGTCCACGTACCCTCGTAGACTGTAAGCGGAAGCGTTATGACAACGCGGTTGATGTAGTAGTACGTCTTCACGATCCGACCGATCCAAGCACCGAACGTACGGCACCTCCGTGTTCAGCACACGTTCATCTCGATGACGTTCCCCGGGCTCCAATCCAGCAAAGTGTCGGGGATGAGTTCCGTCAGCACGATGGCGTGGTGACAATAATGATGTTCTACCGGCGCAGGGCTTCGCCTAAACTCCGCGACGATATGACCGAGGTGGAATATGGTGGAGGGGGGCACCGCACACGGCTAAGGAACAATCCGTAGATCAACTTGTGTGTCCTAGGGGTGCCCCCCTCCCCCGTATATAAAGGGGGAGAGGAGGAGGGGGCCGGCCAAGGGGAGAGGCGCGCACTAGGGGGGGCAATCCTACTCCAAGTAGGTTTGCCCCCCCCCCTTTCCTATTAGGAGTAGGAGAGGGAAGGAAGAGAGGGGAGGGAAGAAGGAAAGGGGGGGCGGCCCCCTTCCCAATTCGGATTGGGCTTGGGGGGGGCGCCCCCTCCTTTGCTCCTTCTCCCTCCTTTCCACTAAGGCCCAATAAGGCCCATATACTTACCGGGGGGTTCCGGTAACCTCCCGGAGCTCCGGTATATTGCCAATCTCATCCGGAACCTTTCCGGTATCCAAATATATCCGTCCAATATATCAATCTTTATGTCTCGATCATTTCGAGACTCCTCGTCATGTCCATGATCACATCCAGGACTCCGAACAAACTTCGGTACATCAAAACTTATAAACTCATAATAAGACTGTCATCGTAACGTTAAGCGTGCGGACCCTACGGGTTCGAGAACTATGTAGACATGACCTAGAACTATTCTCGGTCAATAACCAATGGCGGAACCTGGATGTCCATATTGGTTCCTCATATTCTACGAAGATCTTTATCGGTCAAACCGCATAACAACATACGTTGTTCCCTTTGTCATCGGTATGTTACTTGCCCGAGATTCGATCGTCGGTATCCAATACCTAGTTCAATCTCGTTACCGGCAAGTCTCTTTACTCATTCCATAATACATCATTTCATAATTAGCTCATTAGTTGCAATGCTTGCAAGGCTTAAGTGATGTGTATTACCGAGAGGGCCCAGAGATACCTCTCCGACAATCGGAGTGACAAAACCTAATCTCGAATTATGCGAACTCAACATATACCTTTGGAGACACCTGTAGAGCACCTTTATAATCACCCAGTTACGTTGTGACATTTGGTAGCACACAAAGTGTTCCTCTGGTAAACGGGAGTTACATAATCTCATAGTTACAGGAACATGTATAAGTCATGAAGAAAGCAATAGCAACATACTAAACGATCAAGTGCTAGGCTAACGGAATGGGTCATGTCAATCACATCATTCTCCTAATGATGTGATCCCGTTAATCAAATGACAACTATTTTGTCCATGGCTAGGAAACATAACCATCTTTGATAAACGAGCTAGTCAAGTAGAGGCATACTAGTGACTATATGTTTGTCTATGTATTCACACATGTATCATTGTTTCCGGTTAATACAATTCTAGCATGAATAATAAACATTTATCATGATATGAGGAAATAAATAATAACTTTATTATTGCCTCTAGGGCATATTTCCTTCAAGTACTGCTCTGGAGCGGTACTACCGCTCAGGAGCAGCGGTAGTACTGCTCTGGAGCGGTAGTAAAAAATTACATCCGCTCTAGTCGCGGTAGTACCGTTGCAGCCTTTACCAAAACAGACACAACTTTTGCAAACGGACTCCGAATTCAACGAAACCAAGTTTGTTGGAAAGCTAACGACATGGGATAGCACAATCTTGATAGAAATATCAATAAGAAGCCAACGAGAAAAGGCTCATAAGAAAATGGTGAGAACCCTTCCTCGGAAAAGACCAGTAAAACCTCCAACACCGAAAACATCATAAAAGACGCATGCGAACTCCGTTTTCGATGAACTCAAGCTTGTCGTCAAGATGACCATAAGCTATAAGACTCACAAAGATAACCAAACAAGAACCAAGAAACATGATGCAAGGATGCAATGGTTTGAGCTCTCTACTAACGATACGATCAAGCAACCAACTTGAGAGACCTTCTTGATAGTATGGCAAACGATCCTATAATCCGGTCTCCCAACTACCACCACGAGACCGGTAAAATAGACCATGGGTTAGTACACAAAGTGCAATGGACAATGCTTACCATACCATGGGATCACTTGATCCCTCTCGGTACATCTTCTACGCTTTGTGAGTTGATCAACTTGATTCACTCTTGACTTAGTCTTGATCAACTTGATTCACTCTTGACTTAGTCTTGATCAACTTTGAATCTTTCCAACTCTCTTCATTTGGATGATATCTTGAAGTTAAACATGAATGATCACACAATCTTCTTCTTCAAGACATGCTTGCAATAAGCTCAACACTCACATGACCAATCTTTGGATAATTCCTTAATAGCACCTTGGTCAACTCATAAACTCTTTGAAACCAACACATGGACTTCAAGAAAAGCCTATGGACAAATCCTTCAAATATAACTCAAGACAACCATTAGTCCATAGAGATTGTAATCAATTACCAAAACTAAACATGGGGGCACCGCATGTTCTTTCAGTGATGTCTCAAAATGATTTGAGGGGCGAGAAGAAGCGGCAAAGCAAGGACGAGCAAATAAAGCAATACACAATGCTTCAAAGGAAGAAGGTTGAGATGGAGGAGGCGGACAAGAAGAAGAAGATCGACATGGAGGAGGCGGCTCGACAAAGGCAGCTCGACATCGAGGCCGCAAATGTCACGGCCAGGCAGAGGCAGCTCGACATCGAAGCCACCAATGCCGCAACCAAAGCAAAGTAGGTGACCCTTACGATCATGAGCGTGGACTTGACCAAGATGAGCGAGAAGACGAGAAGCTGGTTCGAGGCCAGGCAGAAGGAGATGTTCGACGCCGACGGCCTGAACTAGGCCGTCTGATCGGTCGTGGTCGTTCTTTTTTGGAGGCTGACATCGGTGTCGGCCACTGGATGTGTGCCGGCGAGAAACATATTAATTTTGGAGGTTGGCTGTGTTGCCGGTCGCTGGTTGTGTTGCCGGCGACAAACTATTCTTTCTGTAGGTTGGCTGTGTTACCGGCGAGGATATGTAGACCGCTGGCTCTGTTGCCGGCGTGAACTAGGGCTTGGTATTTCGAAAATTGTTGTTTGAAAATGAAGGCGGACAGGATGAAGTCAAAGGATGCCGGCCACCGATCCCAGGACAGGCCCGGACACGTCCTCATTATACTATCCAAACGGGCAGAATCCGCGCAAAACGGACGTCGGTTTGGGACCGTGCGTTGGAGTTGGCCTTAAATATTTGCTCACAAAAATTAGTCTGCACCGACGGATTTGAAAAGAAATGCCAAAAAGGCAGAACAAGGTTGAATGCGGCCTTGTTGCGGCCCCAGCACGGCAGTGACGGAATGCCTCGTGGCACGGGCCCCGTGCAAACACAGTCGTCGCAGAGCGACACGACACGTCGGAAGCCGCGCCGTGGAACCGGGGTGGAGAAGTGCGCCCCGGTCCGTCTCGAGCCTCGGACCTCGCTCTGCAGGAGAGGAGAGGTGAGACGAGAGGGGTGCGTGCCTGCCCTGTAGTGTCAGTCTGGCGACCGGGCCGGGCACATGCCGTCGGCGTGCGCCTGCCTCCACCGCACCGCGGCAACGACACCGGGCCCGAAGAAAACGTGTTCCGCTGCCGCTGCAGCAGCGCCCAACCACCGGCGAGGCCCGGGAATTGATGGATGGGTGTGCACCGCATCGGTGCCGGCGCCACGACACCAAGGAAACACGATGACGCCCGCCGGACCAGACCATGCGCTACGCCTACGCTGCACCTGCTCCTGCCGGGACAGGCGGCATGCTGTGCGTCGTCCTTCCTTGGCCCCTGCTTTTGCTCCTACCCTTCCCCGCTTTGGGGGGACACCGTACCGCTTTAAATCCGTAAAGCAATCTGGACAACACACCGGTGCACCATGGCCATTGGCACCGGTAGTGGTCGTAGGAGTAGTTGGGGCTTGTGTTCAAGAAAGTGGTTGGGGCACTGTGGGAAGGGGTACTCATACTACCTCGTAACAACATCGTACCGTAGGTAGGTTAATGAATGTTAGCAGGGGAGTAGCAGTCACAGTACTCCCTTCATTTTAAAATATAGTGCTCCTAGCTAGGTTTAACTTTGATCATAAATTTAACCAACGAGACCGACTTCGACGGAAGGAAAAAATTATATAATTGGAAACTTTTGAATACGAATTCATTGATATAACTTTTACTCCCGTCGCAGTCGGTCATTGGTTAAATTTATAGTCAAAGTTGAAGTACGGGAATAGAAAAAACGCTATATTTTGGAACGAACGGAGTAACTAACAAGAAACCATTCAATTCTTATTTTGTTTCAAAAAATGTGTTGGTGTGAAGGTGATTTTGGAATGTACAACTGCGGTCAGTGGAGCTGACCTCCCCACAGTGCTGCAGCTAGCAAGTGGCCGCCACTGATCATCTCCAGGAATAGCTAGCTTTGCGACAGTTACCGACGATGTTACAGCTCGTGGAGTCGCCGTGCGGCTACTCCACATAGCAGTACTTGCCACTGCGTTTATCTCTTCTTTTGGATCTGAAGCTAGCGCCATCCAGCAGGGTCCCTTTGTCCTTGCCGGCTGGCTTGACCCGCTCTTGGCGCCAAAATCATCTCCGTCTCGTCGCGTCTCCGCGCCGATTTTTGGCGCCAAAGGCTTCATGCCGAATGGCGCGAAAAGCAGCCGGCGGTGGTTAGTAGGGCGGGGGCCGCGTGCATCAGGCCCTCAGGCCGGCAGGGGTCAAAGATTCGGCGCATGCTCTTCGCGTGCGTCTTTTATCTCGCTCTCGCAGTCTCGCTCGATCTTTCGCCTCCAGCGTCCAGCCCCACTGGTCCGCGGTTACGGCGATCGTTCACCGCCCTAGCGATTCCCAGAACCATTCAGATGCAAGCATCAGGCGTCGCATGATATCTACTGTATATAGCAGTTTGGTCCTGCTTAATCTCTGCGTGAAATACTACATTAGCTAGTACTACTACTAGTTTAGTACGGGAGTAGGAGTACTGACCTACTCTGGTGATCTATACTGGCCACATTGAAGGGAGTATGCACATCGTCGACCATTTTGATCTGACGCAACCATGCTGATCCAACTTGACATGGCTAATCACACGAATATCGACGTGAGGATTTTTTGAGCAATTCAAAATTTAAATAGTTCAGCTCCTTAAATAAAGGTACTCCCTCTGTAAAGAAATATAAGAGTATTTAGATTACTATTTTAGCAATCTAAACACTCTTATATTTTTTTACGGAGGGAGTACGAATTTGTATTCATATCATCTTCACTCATCAGGCTATGACCTGATTACATATGAACATGACGAGATGGCAGAGGCGGTGGGCTTCTTCTTCACTAGTCTGCTTGGAGAGGCCCCGAATAGACCATTCACCCTTGATCTACATGAGATAGAACTGCCGACCAGTCAACTACATCACTTATACCACGACTACACGGAGGAAGAGCTTTGGCTGGCCGTCCGGGCACAAGGCCTTGACAAGGCACTGGGACCTGACGGGTTCTCGGCGCGTTTCTACGTAGCATGTTGGGCTATCATCAAGGATGATGTGATGGACGCATTCAGAGCCTTTGGGAGGCTGGATTTCCGGGGGCTAACATCGATCAATCAAGCCTACGTCACCCTACTGCCGAAATCATCAACGACGCTCGAGGTCAGAGACTTCAGACCGATAAGCTTGATCCACAGCTTCCCCAAGCTAGTTGCAAAGGTCATGTCCCTCCGCGTGACGCCGGAGATGCCGAGCATCGTGGGAACCCACCAGAGCGCGTTCATACAAGGGAGGTGCCTCCATGACAACTATATGCTCGTGCAAAGCATTGTCAGGTGGCTGCAATCGACTAGAAGGCCCGCGCTCAGGCTAAAACTCAACATAATGAAGGCATTCGACACCGTGGATTGGGCATTCTTGCTGGAGGTCTTAAGACACCTAGGCTTTGGAGACAAGTGGATCACATGGGTTGCCAGGCTACTAGCATCATCCTCCACTCCGGTGGTTGCTCAACGGCGTGCCATGCGAGGTTATATACAACAAATGTGGATTCCGGCAGGGAGACCCATTGTCTCCACTACTATTCGTCATGGTTATGAGTTGTTTACACGCCCTACTCAACCACGCCGCGGACTCTGGCGTCCTATCGCCGCTCGCTCCAACAGGTCTTCATAATTGCACCTCGATCTTCGTCGATGACGTGGTAACTTTCATCAAGCCGGAGGCCCAAAGTATCCGGGCATGCAAACTTCTATTGCAAGACTTCAGGATGGCATCAGGACTACGCACAAATCTAGCCAAATGTTCTGCGCACCCGATTAGGTGCACCGATGAACAAATCAACATGATAACTGCTGAGATGGGTTGCCAAGTGTTGGGATGGTCATGTAGATACCTTGGCTTGCCGCTGGGACTAAGGAAGATCACGCCGAGTCAACTACAATTCCTGGTGCCTGACAGACTACCCGCTTGGCAAGCGAGACTACTGTATCGTGCAGGACGACTGGAACTGGTGAAGACCACCCTGGCATCTATGCCAATACACTCCATGAGGGCGATGGACCTGCCAGTCAAGACGATAAAAATTGTCAACAAAATTTGTAGAAGGTTTCTATGGAAGGGTCGACGGGACATGCACGGAGGGCACTGTTTGGTGGCCTGGGACAAAGTCTTTTCGCCCGAGGGTACGGTGGTCTGGGAGTGCCCAACTTGCGCCTACTCAATACTTCGCTGAGAGCGAGGTGGTCGTGGTTGGCGTGGACGGATCCGGCCAGACCATGGGCAAAATTTAACCTCCAAGTCTCTCCGGACTCAATTGCCATTTACATAGTAGACACGGAGTGCATCATGGGGGATGGAGCCACGGTACTGTTCTGGACGGATTGGTGGCTTCAGGAGGGACGCATACACGATATCATGCCAAACCTATTCGGTGTCGTCAAGAAGAGAGCAACCAAGGCCAGAACAGTGAGAGAAGCACTGTCATGGCAGTGGTGGCGTGACATGTCAGCCAACATGGACGCCCAGGCCATACAAGAGTTCCTGAGATTGGTTGATCGACTACGGAGTGCCGAACTAGTGGAAGGGATCGATGACAAGATTGTGTGGACTTGGAAAGAAAATGGCTTGTTCTCCGCCCGGTCAGCCTATCGTGGTCACTTTGCTGCACGAATTGAGGCGGCAGGAGCCACGAAAATATGGAAGTCCAGAGCACCGGCAACTTGCAAGTTCTTCTCCTAGCTGGCGGCAAAGAAAAGATGTTGGACGGCGGACAGATTACGGAGACGACTACTGCCACACGCAGCGGTGTGCCCGTTCTGCGACTAGGAGCCAGAAACGATAGATCACCTGCTCCTTGGATGTTTTCTCGCTCGACAAGTTTGGGCCGTCATCATGGATAACTGGGGAAAGCCTCACTAGACACCGGAGCCGGAGACTGAACTCGTGGGATGGTGGACTTCCCTCAACATTCAGAAGAACAAAAGAAAAGAAACATGGACGGTGATCAAAGACCGCACTAATCTGGGTTTAATGTCACTCATAATAAGACCATTGGCTCGTTTGACTTGACCGTTGGTTTGTGGGTGGTAGACGGAGGCGTAGTCGAGCTTGATGCCTAGATTAGCACACCAGGCTTTCACCTCATCGGCTGTGAAATTGGAGCCGTTGTCGGTGATAATGTTGTGTGGAACACCGTAACGGTGCACAACACCGGATATAAAATCTATCACTAGCCCGGCTTCGGCCGTTTTAACTGGTTTGGCCTCTATCCACTTAGTGAATTTATCCACCATGACCAACAGATATTTTTTCTTATGGCTTCCTCCTTTAAGGGGTCCGACCATATCAAGCCCCCAGACCGTAAAAGGCCAAGTAATGGGGATTGTTTGTAGAGCGGTGGGTGGCATATGGCTTTGGTTGGCGAAAAGTTGGCATCCGACACAATGTTGCACAAGGTCCTGCGCGTCTGCTCGGGCTGTTGGCCAATATATCGGAACTAAGAAGCAACACCGGAAAGAAGCAAGCAACATAGTAAACAACCATCACATAATCATGGTATGATGCACAACCAAGTATGATGCATGTCCGGTTTAATGAGGCATGGCATGGCAAAGTGCACAAACAATACTACAAATTAAGTGGAGCTCAATATGCAACGAGTTGCATATTGAAGAAACACCACATGCAATTATTTAGTTTGATCTCGGTTATGTACCTAACAATATTAAATGTTATTAAACATGGCAAGGGGTGAAGCATATGAAAAGCTACCTATCTAGACAAGTTTAAATGAGGCCGGAACAACAAACAACACTTCCAGAAAATCCCCATGTGCAAATTATGGATTTGGTACTGTTCTGCCTATTACATAATTTTAGAGTTGTTAAACAGGAAAATAAAGTGGACCATGTTAAACTAGGCATTTTTCCACCCCATTTACATATAAAGTTTATTTAAAATGGAGCTACGGTTATTTAGTTATGAAATAAATCATTTTAACATGGCATAGGAGCAAATTTAAGCAAACAGCATGTTAAACATTTTTAACATAGATGAAAATGGCATATTATTAATCTACACAATTTTCTGAGCATTTTACATATATAAATTATTTTAATACGATGCACGGTTAATTAGTTATTACATGCATGAGGTCTAGGGGGTTTTCTGCAAAAACTGTAAATCCTCGGATAAATAAAAAAAACGCAGATAGGTAAAAAAACATCCGGGGCTGAAACTTGCTGGCCCAACATGCACAGAAGAGGGGCTGGGCGCTGCTCACCCATGGGCTCGGCCCAATCGGTGGAGGAGGCTGGCTGGGCCTGGCGCGACTGGCAGAGCTGGGCCGTGGGAGATGGGCCGGAGAGGCCAAGGCCCACACGGCCACGCGCGGTCAACGGGGAGGGGATCGGGCTCCTCCCGACCCGCAGGCGGCGACAGCGACGGGATGCGGGGCGACGCCGGCAAGGGCGAGGTCCGGCGAGGCCAGGGATAGGCGGGGAGGCTTGGAACGGGCGGATCGGGCCTCCGGGCACCGGATCCGGCCGGTGGCGAGGCGGGGCGACACCGGCAGCAAGCGGCAGCGGCGGTGGTCTCCTGCAGAGAGGAGAGAAAGGGAGATCGGGTGAGGGAGAGAGATGGGAAGGAGAGGGCGATGGGGAGGCGGCGACCTGGAGGTGCCGGCGATCGGTGGCGGCGGCGACCGAAGCTCGTCTCCGGCGACGAGGTGGCGGGGTGCAAGACGGTGCAGAGGCGGTGGCGCTCGCCGTCGGCGGGGACGGGCGCCGCACGGGGTGGATCGAAGGGAGCGGGCAGATCGGGGCCCGGATGGGCTCGGAGGGGCTTCCCGCGGGCCTGGGCGGGCCGCGGCGAGGTGGGATGGTCCGGGGAACAGGTGGAGGCCCCTGGTTGGCTCCAGGTGGCTGGGAGGTGGCGCGGACCAATGGGAGCGCGCCACTTGGCGGCGGGGAGACGATGTGGCGGTGCCAAGTGGCGAGGAGGGAGCGGGTGGCGCGGAAATGGAGGTGGGAGGCGGCGGAGACTGCGAGGAGGAAGGGGAAGCTGCGGTTGGGGGTTAGGGGAGGCTAGGGCCTGCCCAAAATGGCATGGGAGGGGTTTAAATAGAGTAGGTGCTAGGGTTAGGAGGGGTTTCGGGACCCTCGGATCGCGATCCGACGGTTCCGGTCGGAGGGGAAGGTTAGGTGGGCTTAGAAGGGGTTAGTGGGCTGTGACGAGAGGCCTCGAGCTGAGAGGAGAGAAGAGAAGAGAGGCCCGGCAACAGTTTCGGAGACCGAAACGTCCAACGATTAAACCGGCAACGGTGCCACTACGGATGACCGTTGGGCTATCAAACGAACTCCGAATGCGACGAAACTTGGCAGGCGGCCTGTCTACACTATAATAAGACCGCACGACAAGTTGCAACCCATTCCGAGAACATTTTTATGCTGCTTATCAAATAATATTTCAGAGGTGCTGCGGGCGCGTGCGAGTGTGGTCTGGACTCCGAACGGACAACAGAGAGAACCGACGGAACCCGAACGGACGCAAGTTTTATGAAAACGATGCCGATGCAATGCGCATGATGCTATGAGATGAGATGCATAACAAGAACATAATGCAAAACAGCAGACAAAATCCAACCACGGAGGAAATAACATATCGCATCTCCGGAAAAGGCAAGAGTTGGAGTTAAGAATATGGAAAGTTGTATTCGGGGCGTTACAACACTCCACCACTACGAGAGGATCTCGTCCCGAGATCTAGGATGGCACCGGAGGGAAACGGAAGAGGAAGATAAGCGGTAAAACTAAATTGCTTCTTCGACAACCGAGTGAAACCATGAACCTTGAGAGGTTGAGCAAAATGAAGAAAGAAAACAACGAAGATGAACAAAGTTGAAAACACTCCGTTAAAAAAGAGGAACAAGGAACATTCGAGAACCAAGAGGTTGCAAAGACATGAAAGACAAGCACAATGGACAAGAAGGAATTGAAACCACTCTGGTTGAAACGAGATAAGAATGAATAATAATGATATAATTTTGACAGCACTCCGATTGTAAATGGAAGAAATTGAACATGAACTTGACAAGATGAGAGGATACTTGATGAAATCAACAACATACTGCCTCCGGAACTATTGAAAGAATGGCATAATGGGTAAGAAGGATTTCAGACAACACTCAGGTTGAAAAAGAGAGGCAAAATTTGACGAGATGAAAGAACTTGAATGAGAACACAACACTCCGGTTAAATGGATAAGCACGACAATGACATGATCTTGACAAAACGAGATGATGGGTGAAGAGAGCAACATCACAATGCCTTCGGGACGAAAGAATAGAAGTTAGATTGTTGAAATAAAAGAATGGAGAAGAAAATGCCAACTTCTGCCACAAATGAGCTTGGAAAGCATCCTTGCAAAGAAGAATTGAACGGAGTTGTTGGAAAACCAACAACAAAAGGATAAGTTTGTAGTGGGCTTATGGAAAACTTCTCACAATTGAGGCGAAATTCTGCCAGTACGGAAACAAATAATAGAAATGATAACACCAACGAGATGAATAACTTCTTCCACTGAGATGATTGAGAGATAACTTGGACCATTGATAATCACCACAATAGCAACATTCCTTAGGGAAGGCTTTAGGTTAAATATAACCCAAGATAACTCCAAAGAAGAAGTTGATTGGTCGAAACGATCTCTTGAACAAAGAGAAAATGATGGATTTAAAATACCTCATTCTTGACAACATATGAATCATGAAACATGAAGGAAATTGTCAAGAGTGACATAACACCACCTCAAATGATAAGGTAGAGAGAATTGCACTTCAGAATGCAAGATGAAGAATGCTTGAACTCCTCAAAGCAAAACATGTGTTGAGCACCATGTTTAATTTAGAGTGTAGCTTGGCGGATCATAACGTCAAGAGAAATCTTGAAGAACAATTGAAGAATGAAAGGAATCCTTCACGAACCATCATGTTGAGCCTTCGTGAGAACTCCGGTAATAAAATCAAAGGATGATAACAAAGAAAGAGAAGTTGAAAGAACAAGGTGAGCCTTGTGATGATTTAGATGAAGCTTCGCGACGAGATAACGCGGAAAAAAACTTGGAACTCCGGAAAAGAAAGATGAATACTAGAACCGAGAATTACTTCATCATGAACAATCTCCGGAAGAAGGAATTAATCACTTGGATGAAACAATAATAAGAATTATGTTAAGCCTATCCTTCACCAATTTAAATTGATGACAAGCAACGGATTTGGCATACTACTTATTCTCGTAGAAAGAATTAAGAGAGAGATAGCATAAACTTGAGAAGGTCTTCAACGAGCCACCGGTAGGATTGAAAAGAACGAAAGAACGAATGAATTGATACGATAACGAAGGGAGAGAAATCTGGAACGAACCACCGTAAGAATTGAAAACAAACGAAGTAAAGGGGTGAATCATCGGTAAGAATTAGAGAACGAATGAAGATACTTGAGGGAATTTGATACATGAGAATGAAGAGATCCCGATCTGATTAGAGAATACTTGAATGATGCACCGGTATGATTTGGAGAACGAGAGCTGAAAGCTTGAATGAATAATTCTGAGATGATGGGCTACGAAGAATCAATCTGAAAAGACTCTTGAATTGCTCCGGATGGATGAAAAAAATTCTCACAATCGAAAACAATTATGAGAGGATGGCATCAAGCTAGAACCATGAATCTTGAAGAGAATGAACCAAGATTTAAGAGAAATCCTTCTTCGGTCTCAAATGTTGAAAATGACGACGAGGAACACCAGCAAAATTACTGAGATACTCCGGTATGATGACAAGCGAAGAGGTTGAGCCAACAATGAAATGATTTGAAATCGATCTTGAAAAGGCATCTGACTAATGAAATTCATTCTTACATCACCCTTTGGAATGAATTGAGAATAACTCCGGGGGAATTAGAAGAGTCAGGTAAGATCCTGGGAAAAGACCTGTGGGTTAGGGCCCACTCAAAAGAAACATCGTTGGAAATGATTTTAAAGAGAGATTGCACCAGTTGATTTAAATGTCTTGAATGAGATAACAACCTCGAAATATCTTGAACGGATTGAGAATGGAAACACAAGTCTTCTGAGATATCTTCAGCACTCCCAAACAAATGAATAGCAAGAAGTGAAAGATTAAGAGGTGCACCGGTATGAAAAAGCATTTGACACAAGGAAAAGAATATGATCAACACTGAAAGCTTGAAATGGATCCACCGGAGAAGAAAAAAAAACGAAGGATGATGAATTTGAAGCTCGTGAGCATCTACACGAGGGATCACTGGATCAAAACATTGATTGAAAAGAGTGAAGAGACTTCACATGAATAAATGGATACTTGATTAAGAAATCTGAGTCCTTGAAGAAAAAGGGTGGGAGGGCGGGAAAACAAAGGCAACTTGGGGACGGACGAAACAAACACCGTTGAGAAAACTTAGAATTGATCTCGCCAATGTTGAAATGATCGGATCCACTTGAAGAGAAACACACCGGTTGGAAAAGAGTTGACATGATAACCTCAGTGATCACGAAGGATTAGAATTCACATAGAAATAAGAGAACACCGTTTAGGAAAGATATGGATTCAACATTTGACTTCGAAGCAACTCGAATACCACAAATAAAACAAAACAAAGGATTGGCTTGCAGAATAAGCCAGAACAAACATATGATAGATCCCATATCGTATCATGTGTCTGTTGGAAAGATATCCTACGAGCTACTTGAATTCCCACCTATAAACTCCCGAAACTTTCTGGTTATGCAATCTGGTGTTGGGGATACAGGGGAAGCAATATATCTCACCCAAACTAACAATACCTACATCCAGCTGTATCCATCCGTCAACACATAACCAAGAAAACTCCGGAAATCGTGTACCTCAACCTTCGAAAAGCATCTGTTATACGAGTTATGGCAATACTCCCGAGCTCGCCCCAGTACTGGGTTATCGGGGTTATCTCACCAACAACTGCATAAAAGAGATTTTCGATGTCGGCAAATCTCAGGTATTCCAGAACTGCAACGATAAAATTGTGACGACAACACCTCAGAGCTCGACTCCCCGGGTCAAAGCCACATAAATAGACAGGAGGCACCAAGAACAATGTTCTCGTCACAAAACCATCGGAACGATTCCAAGATACCCGCGTGATCCTAAATTTTTTTTAGGGAAATTTGAGGAGAGGGAAGACAAAACATCTACGTCAAGAGTCCTCACCAGAGCGACGAAGGGACTGAGGAGTAAAAAGAATCCTACTCTCCGATATATATAATCCTAAGACTCAAAATAGTTTTCTTCTAGACTCAACAACGGCCAACAATCAAGGGGGCTCCTATGGTCGGTCGAGGCTCTGATACCAACTTGTCACGCTCAATATGCGACCCTATCCAAAAGGAACTCGAAGGTCCCACCAAGGATAGACCCGCATATTGAAACACTTTTGCAAGGTGGATATCATGACATCAACGTTACATAATAGATGGGGATACATACATAAGGCATACAATGCCACACGAATACAACATCACAATACATAAGAACAACATCCGACTACGGATGAAACATAAACAGAAACTCAAACGACATCCACCCTGCTAGCCCAGGCTGCCGACCTGGAACCTATCCCCTGATCGAAGAAGCAGAAGAAGAACTCAACGCAACCAAACATCGCTCTCGCGTCATGATCATCGCATAATCTGTACCTGCAACTGTTGTTGTAGTAATCTGTGAGCCACGAGGACTCAGCAATCCCATTACCATGGGTATCAAGACTAGCAAAGCTTAAAGGGAAAGGAAGGGGGTAAAGTGGTGAGGCTGCAGCAGCGACTAAGCATATATGGTGGCTAACATACGCAAATAAGAGCGAGAAGAGAAGCAAAGGAACGGTTGTCAACTAGCAATGATCAAGAAGTGATCCTGAACTCCTACTTACGTCAAACATAACCCAGAAACCGTGTTCACTTCCCGGACTCCGCCGAGAAGAGACCATCACGGCTACACACACAGTTGATGCGTTTTAATTCGGATCTGGTGTCAAGTTATCTACAACCGGACATTAACAAATTCCCATCTGCCTATAACCGCAGGCACGGCTTTCGAAAGATTATACCCTGCAGGGGTGTCCCAACTTAGCCCATGACAAGCTCTCGCGATCAACGAAGGAATAAACCTTCTCCTAGGAAGACCCGATCAGACTCGGAATCCCGGTTTACAAGACATTTCGAAAATGGTAAAATAAGACTAGCAAAGCCTCCCGCTGTGCCGACAAATCCCGATAGGAGCTGCACATATCTCGTTCTCAGGGCACACCGGATTGTCCAGACTTCCGGTAGGCCAGCCCAGAGTTGCCCCTGGTGGCCACCGGCGGCCGACAGTTTGGACCAACACTCACGACGAGCACTGGCCCGGGAGGGTAAATAAAGATGACCCTCGGGCTCCGGAAACCCAAGGGAAAAAAGGGCTAGGTGAGGCAAATGGTAAAACCTATGTTGGGCCTTGCTGGAGGAATTTTATTCAAAGCGAACTGTCAGGGGGGTCCCATAAATCACCCGACCGCGTAAGGAACGCAAAATCCGGGAACATAACACCGGTATGACGGAAACTAGGGCGGCAAGAGTGGAACAAAACACTAGGCAAAAGGCCAAGTCTTCCACCCTTTACCAAATATATAGATGCATTAAATAATATAACAGATATTGTGATATCCCAACCAAAATCCTGTCCACCATGGAGCAATCTTCAACTTCACCTGCAACTAGCAACGCTATAAGAGGGGCTGAGCAAAAGCGGTAACATAGCCAAACAATGGTTTGCATAGGAAAGGTGTCAAAGGTTAGAGGTTCATGGCAATAGGGGATGGCTCGATAAACAGGTGATAGGTAGCACAGCATAGCGATAGAACGAAACAACTAGCATAGCAATGATAGTAGTGAGATCCAGGGTAACGGTCATCTTGCCTGAAATCCCGCTAGGAAGAAGAACGAGTCCATGAATAAGACGAACGGAAGAAGTCGAACGAATCCTCACAATCGCAACATTACCGGAACTAAGAAGCAACACCGGAAAGAAGCAAGCAACATAGTAAACAACCATCACATAATCATGGCACGATGCACAACCAAGTATGATGCATGTCCGGTTTAATGAGGCATGGCATGGCAAAGTGCACAAACAATACTACAAATTAAGTGGAGCTCAATATGCAACGAGTTGCATATTGAAGAAACACCACATGCAATTATTTAGTTTGATCTTGGTTATGTACCCAACAATATTAAATGTTATTAAACATGGCAAGGGGTGAAGCATATGAAAAGCTACCTATCTAGACAAGTTTAAATGAGGCCGGAACAACAAACAACACTTCCAGAAAATCCCCATGTGCAAATTATAGATTTGGTACTGTTCTGCCTATTACATAATTTTAGAGTTGTTAAACAGGAAAATAAAGTGGACCATGTTAAACTAGGCATTTTTCCACCCCATTTACATATAAAGTTTATTTAAAATGGAGCTACGGTTATTTAGTTATGAAATAAATCATTTTAACATGGCATAGGAGCAAATTTAAGCAAACAACATGTTAAACATTTTTCACATAGATGAAAATGGCATATTATTAATCTACACAATTTTCTGAGCATTTACATATATAAATTATTTTAATACGATGCACGGTTAATTAGTTATTACATGCATGAGGTCTAGGGGGTTTTCTGCAAAAACTGTAAATCCTTGGATAAATGAAAAAAAACGCAGATAGGTAAAAAAACATCCGGGGCTGAAACTTGCTGGCCCAACATGCACAGAAGAGGGGCTGGGCGCTGCTCACCCATGGGCTCGGCCCAATCGGTGGAGGAGGCTGGCTGGGCCTGGCGCGGCTGGCAGAGCTGGGCCGTGGGAGATGCGCCGGAGAGGCCAAGGCCCACACGGCCATGCACGGTCAACGGGGAGGGGATCGGGCTCCTCCCGACCCGCAGGCGGCGGCGGCGATGGGAGGCGGGGCGACGCCGGCAAGGGCGAGGTCCGGCGAGGCCAGGGACAGGCGGGGAGGCTTGGAACGGGCGGATCCGGCCGGTGGCGAGGCGGGGCGACGCCGGCAGCAAGCGGCGGCGGCAGTGGTCTCCTGCAGAGAGGAGAGAAAGGGAGATCGGGTGAGGGAGAGAGATGGGAAGGAGAGGGCGATGGGGAGACGGCGACCTGGAGGTGCCGACGATCGGCGGCGGCGGCGACCGAACCTCGTCTCCGGCGACGAGGTGGCGGGGTGCAAGACGGCGCAGAGGCGGTGGCGCTCGCCGTCGGCGGGGACGGGCGCCGCACGGGGCGGATCGAAGGGAGCGGGCAGATCGGGGCCCGGATGGGCTTCCCGCGGGCCTGGGCGGGCCGCGGCGAGGTGGGATGGTCCGGGGAACACGTGGAGGCCCCTGGTTGGCTCCAGGTGGCTGGGAGGCGGCGCGGACCAATGGGAGCGCGTCACTTGGCGGCGGGGAGACGATGTGGCGGCGCCAAGTGGCGAGGAGGGAGCAGGTGGCGCGGAAACGGAGGTGGGAGGCGGCGGAGACTGCGAGGAGGAAGGGGAAGCTGCGGCTGGGGGTTAGGGGAGGCTAGGGCCTGCCCAAAATGGTATGGGAGGGGTTTAAATAGAGTAGGTGCTAGGGTTAGGAGGGGTTTCGGGACCCTCGGATCGCGATCCGACGGTTCCGGTCGGAGGGGAAGGTTAGGTGGGCTTAGAAGGGGTTAGTGGGCTGTGACGAGAGGCCTCGAGCTGAGAGGAGAGAAGAGAAGAGAGGCCCGGCAACAGTTTCGGAGACCGAAACGTCCGACGATTAAACCGGCAACGGTGCCGCTACGGATGACCGTTGGGCTATCAAACGAACTCCGAATGCGACGAAACTTGACAGGCGGCCTGTCTACACTATAATAAGACCGCACGACAAGTGACAACCCATTCCGAGAACATTTTTATGCTGCTTATCAAATAATATTTTAGAGGTGCCGCGGGCGCGTGCGAGTGTGGTCTGGACTCCGAACGGACAACAGAGAGAACCGACGGAACCCGAACGGATGCAAGTTTTATGAAAACGATGCCGATGCAATGCGCATGATGCTATGAGATGAGATGTATAACAAGAACATAATGCAAAACAGCAGACAAAACCCAACCACGGAGGAAATAACATATCGCATCTCCGAAAAAGGCAAGAGTTGGAGTTAAGAATATGGAAAGTTGTATCCGGGGCGTTACACTACTGGTATATTGCTCGATCTAGCTCTTGCTCACGGATTCAAGTAGCTATTTAGGGTTACAATCTCTGGATACACGAATTGGGAAGGAAGAGGAAAGGGGAAAAGAGCCGCCGCCGGGTTCGTGCCGTGATCCACTGGATGGGTCTCTCTGGTGGGTGAGGACGCGTTAAGTAGTTGGCACCGTCACACCCACTCCGGGCCGCTGATGTTGGGGTTGGGCCGCCTCTGCCTGGTGGGCCGAGCTGGTGGCGAGGCCGGTTCGCTTCTGGGCTTTGGCGCTGGGCTGCTTGTGGCCTTGACATTCGCACAGGCTAGCGACGCTAAGAGCTCAGCGGGCCGGGGCCTATTTAGCGGTTGCGGGAGGGATGTTTTCTCCCGGTTTTGGGAACCTTCCAGAAGGTTCCCTGAACCGGTTTTCTTTTTTCCAACTGTTTTTCGAGGCTGATTTTTCTTAGGTTTTTTCTTTTTCTTTTTTCCTATCTTTCTTCTTTCTTCTTTTTTATTTTCTTTCTTTATTCTGTTTCTTTTTCTAAAATTAATTTTTTTCTAAAATATTCAGAATTCAAATTTTTTTCCACCAAATCAAAAATATGTTTGGGGTTTAGAAAAAATGTTCATATGGTAAAAAAATGTTCACAATTTTGAAAAAAATGTTTGTCTTTTCATAAATGTTTCCAAAATTTCAGAAACTATTCGTGTTTTCAGATTTCAAAAACAATTCATGTTTTTCAAGATAATGTTAGCAATTTCAAAAAATGTGCATCTTTTTGAAAAATGTTCGCGCTTTCAAAACAATGTTCGTCATTGTGAAAAATGTTCGCACAATCAAAAAAATGTTTGCAATTTTAAAAAATGTTTGCAATTTTAAAAAATGTTCAAAAAATAGTTCGCGCATTAATAAATTGTGAAAAAATTGCAATTTTCATAAATTGTGAAAAAATAGTTCGCGCATTAGTAAATTGTTCGCGCATCCAAATTTGTTCTCCGTTTCAAAATTTGTTCTCAAAATTCAAAAAATGTTTGTGCTTTAAAAAATTGTTCGTGCTTCCAAATTTGTTCGGAGAAATTTTAATAAATTGTGAAAAAATTGTTAAAAAATAGTTCGCGCTTCCAAATTTCTCTGATTCACAAATTTTAAAGGACAAATATTTTTTGAATTTTGAGAACAAATTTTGAAACGGAGAACAAATTTGGATGCACGAACAATTTATTAAAGCACGAACATTTTTTGAATCTTTAAACAAATATTGAAACGAAGAATAACTTTAAAAAATCCCGAACAAATTTGGAAATGCGAACAAAATTTTAAAGCACGCACATTTTTTTAATCTTGAGAACAAATTTTGAAACGGAGAAAATTTGGAAGCACGAACATTTTTTTAAAACACGAACATTTTTTGAATCTTGAGAACAAATTTTAAAATGGAAAACATTTTTTGAAATTTGTGAACAATTTTTTTGGAATTGGTGAACAAAATTTTAAAATGGGGACAACTTTTTAAATTCAGAACAATTTTTTTAACTGAGAACAATTTTGAAAAGTTAAACATTTTTTACATACATGACCAAACAGTTTAAACGGAAACTTTTTTCTAGTGCTTCGAACATTTTTTGAAAGTGGGTACATTTTTCATATAGGTGAACATTTTATATAAGAACATTTTTTGAAATTTTTTATATAGGTGAACATTTTTCAGCTGCCTAAAGTGAACATGATTTAAAAATAAGAACATTTTTTGAAAAATTTGAAAAACAAGAACATTTTTTAATACATGAATAAAAATTTAAAAAATAAGAACATTTTTTGAAATTTGTGAACAATTTTTGAAAACAGGCATTTTTTCAAATCCATGCCATTATTTTTCAAAATTCTCACAAAATGAACAAAAATAATTTGAACAATTTTTGAAAAAACAGGAACATTTTCTGAAAATTCGGAACAAAAATTTGAAAGCAGGAACATTTTTTGAATTTATAAACAAATTTTGGGAAATGGGAACATTTTTCGAATTTTTGAACAAAATCAGAAAAACAGGAAAAAAATGAAATTCGTTTTTTTAAATAAACTTGAAAAGAAAAAAAGAAACAGAAAAAAGGAAACAGAAAAAAAGAAAAAAGAAAAATAAGAGAAATAGAAAAATAAAAAACGAAAAAGAAACTGAAAAAGAAAAAGCCGGTTCATGAACCTTCTAGAAGGTTCCCAAAACCGGAAAAAACCGGCTGGAAACACCATAGAAGGTTCTCAAAACCGGGGTCTGCTGTAACGCTAAACGGGCCGGCCCACTTGGTCGCTCCCTCGCACCTGCCGCCTGTGCGAAGCGTTGACTACTTGCCGCAATGAGCGGCAAGTAGGATTTTCCCGGGGGTATGATGAATAGAGAGGGAACGAGACCTCCTGGACCTCCGATGGCGAGGCTACTATATCTCGCTTCACGCGAGACAGAGGGATCTGTCGCGTGAAGCGTGTACAGTACCAGGCTGACCTACTAGCCGCTGAGCAAACATCGAGTTCATGTTAAATAATTAGGGCGCGACAGATTAGAAAGAGAGCCGGTTTTACACTGGTTTACATTATTTTTATTTTCTTTTGTCACCCGTTTTCCTTTGTTTCATTCTCTGTTTTCGATTTTTCTCAAGTTTTTTTATTTGGTTTTCCTATTTCATCTCTGGGTTTTTATTTTCTTTCGTTCTTCTTTTAGTTTTTCTTTGTGTCTTTCATTATTTTATAGGTTTTTACTTTCTTACTCATTTTCCTTTTTTTGCTTTGCTTTTTTGTGTATTTCTTGATTTTTATTTTTTTGTTTCTTTGTATTTTTATAGATTTTCAATGTTTTTCCATTCCTTTTGCATTTGTTTCTTATGATTTATTTTCATTTTATGTTTTCTTTGTTTTTTTCTTTCATTCCACATTTTTCATATATACCAAGAATAATTTTCTAATACACATTTAAAATTTTCCAGTAAAATTTATCATTTTCTAGTAAATGGCAAACAATTTTTTGAATACATATTTTTTATATAATTTTAAATGTTTGACTACCATTTTTCAAATACAATATTACATTTTTTAATACATGATCAATTTTTTTCTATCCACTTTTAAACTTTCTCAAATGCTTGACTAACATTGACCAAATACAAGATTAAATTTTCTTAATCGAAAGTTAACATTTTTTCTGTACACATTTACCATTTTAAAAATACTTAATTAATAATTTTTAAATGCAAGATTAACATATTTTTGATTACATGGTCAACATTTTTCCTAGACACACTATTAAACTTCTTGAAATGCTTGATTAACATATTACAAATACAAGATTAACATTTTTAATACATGGTTAACTTTGTTTCTATACATATGTAAAAAATTTCAAATGCTCGATTAAAACTTTTCATACGTAATACTTATGTTTTTTGAATACATGGTCAATTTTTTTTATCTATATACATTTAAGATTTTCTTTTTAAATTCCTTATTAAAGTTTTACAAATAAAGTTTAGCATTTTTTAAATCCAATTTAGAATTGTAATTTTTGAATACATTGTCAACATTTTTCCTATACACATTTAACATTTTTTCAAATGCTTGATTAACATTTTTTAAATGCAAGATAATATTTTTTTCACACACATTTAAAAATAATTATACATTCCGTACATATGTGAAATAGTTTCTCTATACACATTCACCATTATGCAAATGTCTGGTTTAATTTTTTTCCAAATGTGTTAATGTACAATATTTTTTCTAATATATTTATTTAGAATATTTGGAAGTATAAATGAAAGTTAAAAAAAACATGAAAAACAAAGAAATGAGGTGAGGGAAAAAGTTGAGGGATTTGAAAAGAGTTCATCGATTTTCATAAAAAATAGTTGAAGAATTAGAAGAAAGTTCTATTATTTTGTAAAAAGTCTTGAAATTGAAAAAAGGTTTGAATTTTCAGAAAAATTACCAAAAATATCTGGAAGATTTCACGAATTGGAAGAGTAAGTTTGTGAATTAAGAAAACAATACAGAAAAAGAAAGGAAAAAAAGGAAAAAACAGACAAACATATTTCCATCTATCGGAAAAATGGAAAAGGAATGAAACAAAACTAAAAAAACCAAAACAATAGACTAAATAGAATAAAAATCAAGAAAGAAAATGAAAAGAAAAAGTATGAACTGGCACAGCAAAGTGTACTGTCGCGGTGTTTATCTCTGCCTTGACTACTCAAGGAGGTCTGGAGTTGAAATCTCCGCAACGCAATCCTATTTTTTAAAAGTTAGAAGGAAGAAAGAAAAGAAAATGGACTGATGCAAGAACGGTGGGTGGGTGTGCGCCAAATTGCAAACCACACCGTATTGGGCGCTGAAGGCGCCTAATAGGAATCACCAGCTCTGATAACGCGCTGGTTATCGCTCAAACATACACAGCGCAGCCACGCAGCGCTCCTATAGGTCGGCCCATATATGCCACAATTTTGACTATGTGGCCCATGCTAATGTTTGCCTCGTTTTGTGAAACACAATTCAGCGGTTTTTTTGTACTTTCCTTCTTTTCCTCTTTATATACTTCTTAGCTATTCAAATATATATCAGAAATGCAAAAGTTATTGGAATTTTTTTTAAAAAAAAGTATACACCAATTTTAAAAATCTTCGCAAGATTTGCCAATTGAAACAATATTTACGGATTCACAGAAGTTTCACAGATTCCAAAAGTGTCAAGAAATCTGAAAAAATATCCTTGAGTATGAAAATGTTTGTCTGCTGCGAAAATGCTTGCAATCTATTTTTTTTTGAGAATTAAAAATGTTCATGAAATCGAAGTTAATATCAATAGTTCTAAAAATGTTCGCAAGTTTAAAAAAATTCATGAATGTCAAAAACTATTCTAAATTTATATAATGTCCATGAATATTTTTTATCACAAATTAAAAAATGCTCACGAATTTTAAAACTTTATGGATTCCCGAATTGTTTATGAATTTCAGAATATAGCACAATATAATAATATTCATGAATTTTCAAAATGATCTAAATTTAAAAAACGATTATAAATTCAAAATATGGCTGTGAATGTGAAGAAATAGAAAAGGACTAAATAAAATAGCAAAAGGACAAAAGTAAAAGAAAACAAAAGAAAACCTTAAGAAAACAACGGAGTGGCGCGCACGGGCCAGAAGGTTCTTGAAAGAAAAAACAGATTCAGTAAAGTCATAGAACCTTCACCAACCTAGTGGAGAAAGACATGGGGAAGCACACAAATGGGCCACCCCTGGTTGCGTCACCACCATTGAGGAGGTGGGCGTGTGCCCACGTGGGGAATGGGAATAAATGAAAAGGAACAGAGCCCCTAATCTGAGCCATACATGCTGAAAAGTGAGCAAACACGCACCACACATCGCTTGTGTGGGATGTTTTATAAGTAGACAGCTAGCAACGCACCTGCTACTTGTAGACTTCTCTGTAAAAAACTGAACTTATAGGTTATCGATTTGTCTTTTCAAATTTGCTAAAACATTCAAAAGGTGTTTACAAATTAAATTCACAAGTGCTCGGGATTTCAAAAAAGGTTTGTGAATTTTAAAATAAGAAAGGAATAGGGAAATTGTATTATTATGGGAAAAAGTAGGAAGAAAACCAAATGGAAGAAAAAAAAAGAAAAACCGGTAACAAAAGGTTAACCTTCCCAAAACACGTGCAAAGCACACTAAGAAAAAGGGTATGTGTTTCGTCGCTATCAAGGGACCTAGGCGGTAAATAGCAATCATCAGAAGGAACATACTCCCTCTGTTCCTAAATGTAAATCTTTGTAGAGATTTCATTATAAACCGCATACGGATGTATATAGATGTATTTTAAGTTTAGATTCATTCATTTTTCTCCGAATGTAGTCCATCTAGTGGAATCTCTACAAAGACTTATATTTAGGAACGGAGGGAGTACATAGGTTCTCGATAGCGACCAAAGCGAGTGACTCTTTCTATATGAGTGTCCAAATAGCCTAGCTAGTGAGCAGCCCATTAACATGTTGTTCCTTAGAAAAGAATATGAAATATACTGCAATGCATTATTAATCTGCTTATTAAAGGAAACTTCACGTTTTCTAATTCTTATATATATAATTTTGAAAAATGTTCAAAGTATACGATATTCAGGTATTATATAGAATGTTCATGTGTTTAAGAAAATTCTTCATACTGAAAAGGATATAGATAGCTTTTTAATGTTTGCCTAATTTAAAAAGTACCATTTTTTTTAAAAAATGTTTCTCATAACTTGAAAGAACTACCAATTCATTGAAACATTCATGCTAACTTAAAAGGTGTTCTCAATTTTAGAAAATGCTCACGTAAATTGAAAAGGTTAACATACCCTTTTTTTTCTAAAATCATGTGATTCCAAGTAATGTTTGTGTTTTTATCAAAAAATATATTCATATCTCTTTATAAAGTAAATGAAAAACAAGGAAAATAAAAATAGCAAGGATAAGTGAAAAGATATAAGAAGGAAAAATAGGCCAAAACAGGGGAAAAAAGAGAGGAAGAAACAAAATAGTGACATTTACAACACCAAGTGGTATATAGCATTAGGGCTGGACCAAAAGCTCGTAGCTCGCGAGCTTAATGAGCGCTCGATAGTTCGGATCATTAAGCTCGTAGCTCGCTTCTTAATGAACAAAGCCAATTATTGATTTTAGCTCGTTAAGCTTAACGAGCTTAACGAGCGAGCTAACGAGTTTCACGAGTAGCTCGTTAAGCTCGTTAGTAACAACACAACATATATTTACATATTACGTAACAAACTTTTTGTAGCACCTCAGCAACATGGCTTTAGAGTTGAAATTTATAATATTTTCAAGGAACTCTTAAATCTGAAGCATTTTTAAAATTTCTTCCTCGGCTGACAAAGTTCCGCAAGGCCTTCGCATGGCTGTGGGCCAGTTTGTACCGTTTCCAGCCCATAAAATCACATCTAAAAAAAAATCAAAAACGAAAAAATAATTTTGTTCATAAAATGTACCCATTTGCAAAAATTGTTCACAAAATTAAATAAATGTTCACATGATTAAATTTTGTTCACAAACTGAAAGATGTTTGGGAATTTTTAAAAATATTCCTGTTTACAATTATTTTCACAAATAAACAAATATTTTCCTTTTCAAAATTTGTTCACATATTCAAAAAAAAAATCTTGTTTCAATTTTTTTACAACTTCAAAAAATATTTGCATGTTTACTTTTTATTCACAAATTTAAAACTTTCCTTGGATTTGAAAAAATGTTCCTATTTTGCAAATATGGTCAAATATTCAAAAAATGCTACAGTTTTTGTTTTTTCACAAATTAAAAATTATGCATGTTTTCAAAATTAGTTCGAAAATTCAAAACATGTTTGAGTTTTGTAAAAATAGTTTGTAATTTTGGAAAAATGCTAACTTGTTCAATTTTGTTATTGTTTTTCAAAATATGTTTTGCATTTACAAGGAGTAGTTCATAATTTCGAAAAATAATTCTTGTATTCAATTTTTGTTCCTATTTGTTTTTATTATTTTACCAAATAGTTTTTCCTTTGGAAAAATCTTGTTTGATTTTTTTAAAAAAGTTTTAATCTGCCGCATATTATAGTTCATATGTACCTGGCTGCCCATTTAGACACATAGCCTCAGTTAGTAAATTGGTTATGGATGCGGTTCCCAGGCATGAGGTCTTGTGTTCGATCATTCGTGAAGATCTTTTATGGAATTTCGCGAACTGGTTTTATGTTTTGAGCTGCCGGTAGTTTCTTTCAAATTCGCGCTGCAGATCTTTTGTAATAGGTTCCGTGTTATCGTGGCTAGCGCATCGCGAGCCTCCGTAGCAGGTCGCAGGTTTGATTCGATAAAGCGTTTCTTATTTTTGTGATATTTCATCCTGCGAAGGACAAGTAATGGGCCGGCCCAGGTGAGCCGACTCCTGTGCAAAACCATGACTACTTGCTGCAATATCGGAGGTCCCCTATTCGACGCTTAAGGCGACGACTAGCGATGCTGGTGCTCACATGCCTCGCGTAGCGGGCCGGCCCAGGAAAACGAGGCGCGAGGGAGGTTGTTACAGATCGCAAAAAATGCGGTAGAGATTCGATCTCCGCCCACCTGTACCCAAACATTCGAACACATCCACTAGGCCCAACTCCCTTAACTTTTTATTTTGAGGACAAATAACCCTTATTATATACCCAACCTATTATGCGTATTATTTTATGATAAATTGAAAAACAGAATGCATACACAATATAAAAACATGAATTTCAAGAAAGTTCATAAATTTGAAAAGGTTTGTACAAACTGAAAAATATCGTGAATATGAGAAAACTTCACGAATTTGACAAAAGTTAGCAAAATTTAGGATAAAGATCATGATTTATGGAATTTTGCGAACTGGTTTTTATTTTTGTGTCAGTAGTTTCTTTCAGATTTGAGCTGCAGATCTTTCGTAATAGGTTGCGTGTCACCGTGGCTAGCGCGTGGCGAGCCTCTGTAGCAGGTCGCGGGTTTGATTCGATAGAGCATTTATATTTTTTGTGATGTTTCATCCCGCAAAGGACAACTAGTGGGCCGACCCATGTGAGCCGACTCATGTACGAAACCGCGACTACTTGCCGCAATATAGGAGGTCCCATGTTCGAGGCTTAAGGTGCCGACTAGCGATACTAGTGCTCGCACGCCTCGCGTAGCGAGCCGGCCTAGGAAATGCATTGAGGCGCAAGGGAGGTTATTATAGATCGCAAAAAAAGTGGTAGAGCCAGGATTCGATCTCTGACGGCCTATACCCAATCATTCGAACATAGCCAAATAGGCCAAACTCCCTTGGCTTATTGTACAAACTAAAAAAATCGTGAATTTGAGAAAAAATTCATGAATTTGAAAAAAGCCCGAAAAATTTAGGATAAAGTTCATGAAATTTCCCTTTTTTTCACAAATTTGGAAAAAATTTCACCAATGTTGAACAAAAAGTTCACCAATTGAAAAAAAATCATCGATTTTGAATAAAAAAGTTCAACAAATTTGAAAAATAGTTCACCTATTTTGAAAAAAGTTTATCGATTTAGAAAATTCATCAAAATTGAAAACAATTCCATTGATTAAAAAAATTCATCAAATTGAAAAAAGGCTCATCAAATTTGGGAAAAAGTTTGTCGATTTTGAAAAAAAAGTTCATCAAAATTGAAAAAGAAATTCATGGTATTTTAAAAAGTTCATAGAATTCAAAAATTGTTCATTGAATTTGATATAGTACATCAAATTCAAAAAATATTTTATTGGAATGAAGAAAAAATTCATTGAATTTGAAAAGTTTGTGCATTTTCTAAAAAGATAAAAAAAAGGAAAGGAACAGAAAAAGAAAGGAAAAATAGAAATACAAACAAGAAAGAGAAAAAAAGAGAACAAAAAGGGGAAATGGGAGTAAGTGTACTCAGGATGTGTGTTGTCCCAGGTGGTTGTGGAGCTCGCAGTGAGTGAAGAAATCGTGGGTTCGATTCCTTACCCGCACAACTTTTTTCCAGTTTTAATCGAAACAGGAAAGAAAGAGCAAGTGGCCAACCCAGCTCCGAGGAACCTCAGGCGCCCGTTTGCAAACGAGCGCTGAAGTGCCAAACAGGATCCATCCTTTGTTGTGTTGGTTCGGCCCAGGCATGGAAAACACAAGCTTTGCTTTAGTTGCAGTTTGTGGCATCGGATGAGAGCTCCTAATTGATGCCAATTCGCGTCAAATAGGAGAGGGTCCGACTGAAGCTGGGAAAATAGGCCAGCCCACTCTGCCCACCACCAGTTTTTATTGTTCTTTCTATGGGCGTTTAGTCGGGTTTAAAAAAACGGATGTTGCTTCTCTTTTAGGAGCTAGATATTTAAAAACCTATTATTAAAGCTGTTTCAGAAAACTATTCAGCATGTGTTTTGAAAATTCACCAATTAAAAATCTTCTGTGTGTATTAAAAATATTCTCCATATATTTAAAAGAAGTTCATTGTATATTATAAATTGCTCATTGTATATTCTACTTTTCTTGTATTTGAATGTAATTACCCGTGTATATTATAAAAACAGTGTGTACTTGAAAAATATTCACCGTAAATTACAATCACTATAAAAGAAATGTGAAAAAAAACCAAAAAAATAAACCGAAGAAAAACTATATATGAAAAAAGAAAATAACAAAAAAGGTGAAAAATGAAACAATAAACTACACAAGAAAAGAACAACTTCCAATGGACGAATGAAGAAAAGCAAAGATAGCAACGCAGCGCGCGCCAGCCCACCTCCCCTTGCTTTTCGCAAAGCCTCATCTATTTGCCGCCCAAATAGGATCCACCACATGTCGCTGCAATGTTGAATATCTTTGTGAATTGAGCATAGCTTAGATGGCTAGGTTCCTTATGGTGGAACCAATCCACCAGGGTTCAAGTCCTAAATTTAGCACATGTGCTTGCATTTTTCAAAAATTTATCTCATGTTTTTTAGTGATGTTCGTTCAGTGATAGGAGACATTCTTGTCAACTACGAGGTGTTTGTGGTGTCTTCGTTCATCTTAACATGTTGTGTCAGCTCAGTATCTAGGAGATGCTCATACGGTACGGTGTACATGCCTGCGTCCATAGAAATGAGTATATGTGCGTATATGTAAGCATCTATGATTTTACCATGTTAAAAAACTGAATACCGTTTTTTGAGGCGACAACATTGAATACCCAGGAGCCTCCTCCCTCACAATTGTCGCTATCTCACACACTTGAGGAGGGCGCTTCCTATCTCGCGCGCATACCCCCGCACACCTCGGCTTCCGTATAGGCTGGCCCTTTACCCTTTTAGTCCTTTTTCAAATCCATGAACTTTATCAAACTCATTAACATTTTTGAATTCATGAAGTTTTTCAAATCTACGATCATTTTCCCAAATTCATGAACATTTTGTAAAGTCACAAATAATTTTTCAAATCCGGAATAATATTCAAAGTTGTTAAATTATTTTGAAATACCGAAAATTTCTATTTATAAATATTTTTTATGGGAGATTTTTTTACTCTAATTCTTGAACATTTTTTAAATCTAGGAACATTTCTAAATTTGTGATCATTTTATGAATTGATGAAGATTTGTTTTAAATTTAGGTAAAATTTTGTAATTTGTGAAAAAATAAAGTTGTGAACATTTTTCAGAATCTATGAACATGTTTTGGAATCAGTGAACATTTTTTGGATTCTTGAACATATTACGAAATTATTCAGAATACTTTAACAAGTGTGACATATAATTAAAATTGTGAACATTTTTACGTAATTAATTAAAATATAGGGGACATATAATTGAATTTGTTAATTTTTAAAAATGTGGAAATATTTTTCTATTTTGTATGGCATTAAAATAAAAGCGAAAACAAAAAGGACAATGAAAAGAAGTAAAAGATGCATGCGCCTCGTAACGGTCCGGCGTACATCGTGTATGAGGGTGCATGCTTCGAGGGCTATTTTTTCTTTTCTTTTTCTTTTTTCCTCTTTTCTTTTGTTTCTTTACTTAAATTTTCGTAAACTTTTTCCAAAACTGGTGATATTAAAAAAAGGCGATTTTTTTGAAATTTGTGACATTTTACAGAAATTGATGAAATTTTTTCAAAACTGATGAACTTTTTTTTAAACTTGATGAACTTTTTTCAAATTCGATGATTTTTTTTCAAAATTGCTGACTTTGTTTTACAAATTTGATGAACTTTTTTTTAAATTTAATGAACTTTATTTCAAGTTCATGATTTTTTTTCAAAATGCATGAATTTTTTTGAATTGACTATTTTCCCATTTTATTTAGCTTTTTTTCCTTTTCTTTTTCTCGAATGTGAATGTGGACATGGGCCGGTCCACCAGCGCCGGCACGTGGGTGCCAGGGAGCTTCCCTGGCGCCTAAAGCGCGGAATAGGGCTCCCTGGATTAAGATGTCTCACTATGGAGTTGACTTATTTCTTTACTGAACCGCTGGTATGCTTTTCTTCTTCTATTCGTACGAGTATGTTAATTTTATCATGTTTAAAAATATCTATTTATCTTTTAAATATTCATCAGTGGGTCTTTAAAGGTTCATAGTGTATTTGGAATAACCATCCAATAATGTTCAAAAATATTCATCATGTTTTAAATATGTTGTTCATCGGGTATCCAGAAATTGTTTATTGTGTACTAAAGAAGGTTCTTCATTTTCTCAGAAATATTCATAGTGTTTTTAAAAGTATCAACCTTGTAATTAAAAAATGTTGATAGTGTATTTTAAAATAATCCATACTTTCGTGTATCAAGAAACTGTTCATCATGTATTTCAAAAGTGTTCATCCTTTTTGAAACATTGTTGACCATGTATTCAAATATTGTTTCTAGTGGGTCTAGAATTTTTTCATCATGTACTTCAAAATGTTTTCCGTTTCAAATTTACTGGTACGTATACACGTGCAAGTCACGTCTTAATTGAATAGAGTGATTTTGGTAAGAGAGAAGAATCCATAGATTTGCTAATAGAATAAAGGCAAAAAGAAAATATAGCAATATGCAGATGCAAATATTAATTAATTATGATTAATAAGTACTATAAAGGCAGGAAATATTATTCATACAAGAAACTGTATGTTCACGTCTAAAAAGACTGCACTTTAGTTTTTGCTCCCCGTTTTACTTCCAAACAATCTCGCTTGGGCTCAAACTGCTATGCACTCAAGCAGCAATACGACCCATGAGGTAGCAGACATGGGCTTTTTTTTTTCTTGAAAGGTCATGTGATTGTTCCAGAACACAGTTGAGGCAGTATCAGTCCACTGTCCACGGTGAATCATGATGATCTCAGCCATTGGATTTAGGTGACCAACGGCTATGATCGATGCTCTAGGTCCAGTTCAAAACTGATACACTATATGGTAGTACTAGGAGTTGGGGCGCCACCTTGTGGCGCCTCCTCAAAGGAAGCTGGGGCGATGCCAGGTTGGCAGCCGCCCATTCCAGTTGCTTTTTTGCAATCTTGGTAACCCATGAAAATGGCGTGTTATGAGAAGTCGCACTATAAATTTTGAAAGAGCTAAATAAATGACACTGAAATACAATGAGATTAGGACATCTCCAATGTGGATCAGCAAACGGATACCACCAACATGTTCATGGACATCCATCAAGCTTCGGTGTTCAATGTAATTTATAAAAGAAAAAACAGGACAATGATCATAACAAAAACTAAAAACCAAAGAAAAAATAGGACACCGATAAAGGTTGATGACCCCTGCGCCCGAGCCGCCAGTCTCGTCGTTGTTGGCGGCCAATGCCAGCCTGCGGAGCACGACAGTATAACTACAGCAGGAAGAGTGTGCATTCATAAAGCAGAGCAAGCCTGGTAGTTCCATACATACTAATAGGTTTATATCAATATTTTAAATAGCACGCTATTTCGCCGTTATAACGCGGTTATAGCATATTTGGAAAGGAGACGTTACGTTTTGGCAAAATCAGACGCTACAGCGCTAATCGCGTAATTAGCGCGCTACACACGCTATAACGTTGTAACGTTGTAACGTTATAACGTGCAGACCATGCAAAACTGAAATAAGCACAGCCCAACAGGCCCAGCAGGCCAAAACCAACCCACGACCACTAGTTTTCTCACTCCTTTTATCAGATTCTCCCACTAGCTTTCTCACTCCTTTTATCAGATGCATATATTGCTTGCTTCTATGAAAAATTTAGTTGCTTAAATACTTTATTTCTAGATATTTTGATTTTTTTTGCAAACGCTATTTTAAAATATAGCACGCTATTAGCACGCTATAACTTGTGTAGCATTTAGAGAAGGGCCTCGCTATATTTTGTAGCGCACTATTTAAAATATTGGTTTATATACTAACATAGAAGGGCCAGTATTACAAGGTGGATCAATAGATTCTGATAATGGAAGTCTTACAAGTGAAAGTGCAATCATGCCCTTAATATTATTTTGATATTGATGACGATATACTCATAGGGGACTAACAAAATTTGTCAAGTATATCTCAGGTTTTAATCCCCTCGGAATCAATTGTGAGTGTGGATTATGATTTCGGAAATATTTAACTTCATCAAGAACGAAGAAACAAGACTATATTTATGTTTATTGTTGAGTATAGGGATCCCGCACTATTAAGAGGGAAACATGGGGTCTTGTGAGAGTCTTGCTCAATATCTACTTCAAACTCATTATCTGGTCTTCATCTCTGTCGGATGACCGGTACTCACCGAACGTCCGGCTTCTCCTATACAGAGCCAAAACATCAGACGTCTGGTATTCACCGGACGTCCGACAATCTTCCATCAAAACCAAAACATTGGATGTCCGGTATTCACCGGATGGCCGACAATCTTCCATCAGAACCAAAACATCGGATGTCCGGAACCCTTCGGTCATCCGGTACATTCTATACAGTGGCAAAACATCGGTCGTCCGGTATTCTTCGGTCGCCGGTACCTTCTCCACCGAGCCTAAACATCGGATGTCTGGGATCCTCCGGTCGTCCGGTACCCACTATACCGTGCCAAAACATCAGACGTCCGATCCCTGTCAGACGTTCGGTGTCTGCTGAGCCTTCAGTCGTCCATTGTGCATCGAACGTCCGACGCTGCAGTGCTGTTTTAGGCTCTAACGGCCACTTATTGAGGCATACTATAAATATCTCTCTTCTATCCCGTGAGAGGGTTGAGCATTCACTTCTAACATCACCAAGAACACATTTCACTCTCTCTCTCACTCTCCAACACCAAATCTTAGATCCCTAAGGGATTTGAGACCATTTGAGAGAAGTTGTCCACCCAAGTGATAGATCCACTCCTTCCCCCTCTTTGCACCAAAGGAATTCATGATTTGAGCAAGTCTTGAGCTTTTCCCCATTGTTCTTGTTACTCTTGGAGGTTGGAGACTCCTAGGCGGTAGGATTCATTCGGAGAGGAATCGTTCATTGTGATTACCCCCGGAAAGTTTGTAAGGGTTTGAAGATCACCCTAAGGTCTACCACTAGTGGTTGAGAAACGCCTTCGTGGTGTTGTCTCGAAGGGAGAATAGGGCAAGCTTTCGTGGCGTTGGTGTTCCTTCGTGGTAACATCCACCTTTCTAACGGTGACGTAGCTTCCCTCCAAGGAAGTGAACATCGACATACATCCTTGTCTCTCGAAGTTGCGGTTATCCCTAACCCTAACTTCCTACTTGTGGTTACTTGTCTCTTAGGCCTTACTTATATCATGTTGTGTTTGCTTACTCACATACTTGTGTTACTTGTTTACCTTGCTTAGCTCTTAGCATCATACTTGCAATTGTTAGGCCCACTTTCATATTCTGCTTTATTGTCTAAAATTGCTAAGTAATAATTAAAAATTTGTAATCATACCTATTCACCCCCCTCTAGGTCCATCTCGATCCTTTTCAATTGGTATCAGAGCATCATGCTCTATTCTTGTGGCTTAACCGCCCTAGAGCTAGATGAACCCCGATGGGACTCCCCTTGCTGCGGATCCAAAGGATAAGGGCACGGCTTCCACGGAAGACAAGTCCTTCACTTCTGAGGATCTGGAATGGGCGCTTGCTAAGCAAAAGGAGGAGCATGATGCTTCTCTTGAGGCCTTGGTCCAAATGATACTAGCCACATTGACCACGATGCTTGCACCACTTTCTAGTGGTGCGGCCTCGAGGCCAACTGTGCCTACCCCTTCACTTGGCCAACAATCTCCTAGCAATAAACACTCCAGTGTTCCTTGGCTTTATGCAAGACCTCAAGTAGAGAAACCAAAGTATAACCCTCAATGAAAACCTCCTTTACTTGATGACACAACCGATTTTGCTTTGTGGAGAGTTGCTATGCAGGATCATCTTCGATATGGAAATGATGAGGTGTTGGAGATCTTGGAGTATGGTTATCAAGCTGTAGACCCGAAGAATCTTACACCAAGAGAAGTATATGACAAGCATCTCAATGACATCACAATCATGTGCATAAGGAGAGGTATGACTAACAAGCAAAGGAGACCATACATACACATCACAAGTACCAAGGAATTATGGGATAGCATTGTGAGGACCAAGACCGGTACCTCCACTCTCCGGCTTGCTCAATATGAAATTGCCAAGGGTCAATTGCAAAACTTTTGTTTGGAGAAAGATGAATCTCCCATGCAGCTCCTTGAGCGTCTCATGACTCTCACCGTCGACATCGAGTCTTGTGATTGTGACAAGACACAAGATGGATTCAACTTGACTAAGCGATTTCTCGTGGACAAGTTGCTTCACGCTCTTGCTCCATATCATCACCAAATGGTGTGGGAAATAAGACAACACCATGGAATTAAGGAAATGACCCCGGATGACATCATATCCATGTTCAAACTATTTGAAGAATCAAAGGCAAATGCCACAAAACATCTTGCCATGCACGGTACCCCAACATCAAATATCAATCTTGCATTGATGGCCAAGCATGTATGTGAAGAAGAGCAAAGTGAAGAAGAAGAAGAAGATGATGAAGAAGATGGTTATGAGATTGACTCCAATGAGAGCCCTTCATATGAATACATTGCTCTCTTTGTCAAGAAGTTTAGCGTGGGAAAATTTAAGGGAAGATTCCAGAAGAAGAAAGTGAGAAAATGCTACAACTGTGAAGAAACCAACCACTTCTCAAACGATTGCCCTTATGAGAAGAGAGAAGATAAATGAAGGTTTCCCAAGACCTTTCCCAAGAAGAAGTTGCCAAATCCTTTGAACTCCAAGCTCAAGAAGATAGATGGGAAAGCAATGGTTGCACATGAAGAATCCGATCCGGATGATGTTAGTGGTGTTGCCGGAGTTGCTCAAGATTCTCAAAACACTTTGAGGCTAGTCAACAAGAGTGGTGATGTTGTCACCTACAACTATATGAAAGACTATAAGGGCAACGCTCACAAGTGCCTAATGGCAAAGGCCATGGTAGAAGATGGAGAGGACCAAAACTCTCCTGACAAGATCAAGGTAACCACACGATCAAACCCTCCTCTCTTCACTCATTCTACTCCTAGTGATGAGTATCTTGATGCGGAGGATAGTTATTATGATGATGATATAGATGATCCTATGCTTCCTAAACTAAATAAGTTCATGTGCTCCCTCAAAGGAAAGAAGCTCACTATGTTTTGTATGCTTATGGAAATGGTGAGTAAGCACACCATCACCATTAAGGAACTTGAAACCCTCATCACAGAGGAAAAGGAAAAATATGAAATCCTTGAGCGGAAAGTCCAATATGAGGAAGCACGAAATGATGAACTATGCATGAAAATTGGTGCTAACCTTGATGTACATGCTAAAGAGCTTGCCTCCTTGAAAAATCCTAAGGACTCTTGCTAGGAGTTGATGAATGATAAAAGTAAGCTTGTGGAGTATCATGCTTCTCTCTCTAAGGATTATGAGCTTCTATCCATGTCCCTCAAGACTAAGGAAGAAGAGCTCACTCTTATTACAAAGAGTTTTGAGACACTCAAGCTTACCTATCTTTAAACTCTAGCCAAGGATTACTCTTCTCCTATTGTCAATGTTGATGCTTGTACTACTAACTCTAGTGGTGACCTAGCATCTATTCTTGAGGAAAATCGTTTTCTCAAGGCTCAACTCGAGAAAGGGCTCATGACATGTGCTCAAGGACAAAATAATCTTAATGAGGTATTGAGCCAACACAATGAGGTGTTTGCCAAAGAGGGGCTCGAGTTTGACCCAAGCACAAGCAAGAAGAAGACGTCCTCTCAAAAGTGCACCACTCATCTAAAAGAAACACTTGTACAAGAAGGACACAAGGAGAGAGGTAAGGTTGTGAGTGGGAAGGCCACTAGGGGCATGTCCACTCTCAACAAGCCAAAAGAGTTCACGCCTCCGTAAAACTAAGGATGGAGAAGTTTATGCAAAATTTATTGGTCCTCGGAATGCATTCTGGTTCTATGCTATTTGGGTCCCTAAGACCCTTGTGACTAACTTGAGAGGTCCCATTGCAAAATGGGTGCCTCTAACCAAGTCATAATTGTGTGTAGGTTGCTTTCTTGGTGGAGTAAAATGGGTGATCGATAGTGGATGCACAAATCATATGACCGGATGTAGCAAATTTCTCTACGATTTCATGGAAGCTATTCAACCATTTATGAGCATTATGTTTGGTGGGTGATCAAAAGGACAGGTACTCGGTTTGGGCAAGGTGGCTATCACAAATGACATGTCTCTTGCAAATGTCATGCTTGTCCAATCCCTTAAATATCATTTTCTTTCCATTCGTAAATTGGCTTCTGTTGGTTATGATACACTCTTTGGACTAACAGATGTGAACGTCTTTAAGAGAGATACTCTCGAAGTGGCCTTTGTTGGAGAGTTGGATGGCAACCTTTACACGGTTGATTTCTCGAAAGAGAGCACATTTCATGCAACTTGTCTAATGGCCAAGGCCGACAATGGGTGGCTATGGCATCGCCGGGTAGCCCATGTTGGCATGAGAAATCTTCAAGATCTCTTAAAAGATAATCACATCCTTGGACTAACCAATGTCTCTTTTGAGAAATATCGTGTGTGTAGTGCATGCATAGTCGGGAAGCAACAACAATGAAAGCACCCACCCAAGAATATCGTGTCTACTTTAAGACCTTTAGAGATCCTTCATGTGGATCTTTTTGGGCCTCCTTCATGGGATAGTATTGGTGGGAAAAAGTATGGGCTTGTCATTGTTGATGATTACTCAAGATATACATGGGTGTTTTTCCTCAAGTGCAAGGCCGAGATGAAGATCACCTTCATTGATTTTGCTAAGCAAGCACAATGCAAGTTTGACAAAGCAATCTTGGCAATAAGAAGTGATAATGGCTATGAGTTCAAGAACTACACCTTGGAAGAATTTCTTTGTGATGAAGGAATCGAGCATCAATATTCAGCTCCATACACTCCTCAGCAAAATGGTATAGCCGAAAGGAAAAACCGTACACTTGTGGAGATGGCAAGGTCCATGTTGGATGAGTACAAGTCGCCACATACTTTTTGGGCCGAGGCTGTCAACACCGCATGCCATGCATCAAATCGACTCTTCCTCCGCATCATATTGGAAAAGACTCCATATGAGCTTCTAACTGGGAACAAGCCAAATGTCAAGTACTTTCGTGTATTTGGGTGCAAGTGTTTCATCCTCAACACAAGAGAACGGTTAGGAAAATTTCAATCCAAAACAATTGAGGGTATATTTGTTGGCTATGGATCAAACTCTCACGCCTATAGAGTCTACAACAAATCTATGTGTTGTAGAAACTTGTGATGTGGTGTTTGATGAATTTAATGTCTCCCATGGGGAGCAAGTTGATCTAAGTGATGTAGGTGAAGAAGATTCTTCTCAAGATATTTTGACCATGGGTGTTGGTGCACTTCTTCCAATGGAACAAGAACCTCATGATGATGAAGAAGAAGATGGAAGTCACACATCATCAAACTACTTCAACACCCATACCACCACAAGCTCCTATTGCTCAACCAATGCCCTTAGTTCAAGTACAAGAAGATGATCAAGTCCCTCTTCATGATAATTCTCAAAAACAAGAAAGTGCAATCATTGATGATGAACCTCAACAAATGCAATATGAAGAAGAAGATCTTCCACCACACATTAATGATCCATATGTACAGGATGTGGATGATGGACATGAAGTTGAACCTCGCAAAACCCTAACCTCCATCATGCCTCGTGTGGCTGGTCATGTTGATGTTGATAAAATTCTCACTGGCATATCGAAAGGTAGAGTCACTCATAAACAATTGACCAACTTTTGTGCTCACTTCCCGTTTGTGTTTAGTGTTGAGCCTCTCAAGGTACAAGATGTATTGATGGACAACGATTGGCTCATTGTTATGCAAGAAGAGTTGAACAGCTTTGAACGCAACCAAGTGTGGTCATTAGTCAAGAGGCCAACTATGGAACACAATGTCATTGGAACAAAATGGATTTTCAAGAACAAGCAAGATGAGAATGGGGTAATCATCCGCAACAAGGCAAGGTTAGTGGCACAAGGGCACTCACAAGTTGAAGGTTTGGACTTTGGTGAGACCTTTCCTCCCGTTGCCCATGTTGAATCTATTCACATCTTACTTGCTTATGCTGCTTTCAATGGTTTTACTTTACATCAAATGGATGTGAAGAGTGCTTTCCTTAATGGTCCTCTACAAGAAGAAGTATATGTATCACCACCACCTGGGTTTGTTGATCCCGATCACAAAGACTATGTGTATAAACTTCATAAGGCTTTGTATGGCCTCAAACAAGCACCTCGTGCTTGGTATGATCATCTTAAGAAGTTTTTACTCCATGATCGCTGTAAGAGAGGGGTGATCGATCCCACTCTTTTTACTAAGAGGGACAAGGGTGATTTGATCTTATGCCAAATCTATGTAGATGATATCATTTTTGGTTCTCCTAACATTCATTTGTGCAAGAAGTTTGCGTCTTCCATGACAAAGAACTTTGAGATGTCACTCAATGCGGATTTGAAATTCTTTCTCGGATTCCAAATTCAACAATTTCAAGAAGGAATTTTCTTGTCTCAAGCAAAGTACCTCAAGGATATTCTAGAGAAGTTTGGCATGTCAGATGCTAGTCCATGTAAGACACCCATGCCAACCAAAATTGTACTCACTGAAGACACAAACAATATCCCTTTCGACCCATCTACTTGCCACTCTATGATTGGTTCATTGCTTTATCTTTGTGCATCTAGACCAAACATCATGTTCAGTGTATGCATGTGTGCTAGATTTCAAGCTTCCCCTAGGGAAAGTCATCATAAGGCGGTTAAGATATTCTTAGATACCTTGTTCACACCACAAAGTTGGATCTATGGTACCCCAATGATGCTAAGTTTGATCTTATTGGGTACATGGATGTGGATTGGGCTGGAGACAGAGTGGATTGTAAGTCAACCTCCGGTGCATGTCAATTTCTTGGACATTCCTTGGTAAGTTGGTCCTCGAAGAAACAAAATTGTGTTTCCCTCTCCACTGCTGAAGCCGAATACATTGCAACCGCCAGTTGTTTAACTCAATTACTACGGCTGAGGCAAACTTTGAAGGATCACAATATCACCTATAGAAATGCCTCTTGTTGGGGAACGTAGTAATTTCAAAATTTTCCTACGCACACGCAAGATCATGGTGACGTATAGCAACGAGAGGGGAGAGTGTTGTCTACATACCCTTGTAGACCGTAAGCAGAAGCGTTAGCACAACGCGGTTGATGTAGTCGTACGTCTTCACGGCCCGACCGATCAAGCACCGAAACTACGACACCTCCGAGTTCTAGCACACATTCAGCTCAATGACGTCCCTCGAACTCCGATCTAGCCGAGTGTCGAGGGAGAGTTCCGTCAGCACGACGGCATGGTGACGATCTTGATGTTCTACCGTCGCAAGGCTTCGCCTAAGCACCGCTACGATATTATCAAGGTGGACTATGATGGAGGGGGGCACCGCACACGGCTAAGAGATCCAAGGGATCAATTGTTGTTGTGCCTAGAGGTGCCCCCTTGCCCCCGTATATAAAGGAGCAAGGGGGAGGGGGTCGGCCGGCCAAGAGGGGCGCGCCAGGAGGAGTCCTCCTCCCACCGGGAGTAGGACTCCCCCCCTTCCTTGTTGGAGTAGGAGAGAAGGAAAGAGGGGGAGAGAAGGAAGGAAAAGGGGGCTGCACCCCTTGTCCAATTCGGACCAGAGGGGGGCTGCGCACCTCCTTCCTTTCGGCCTCTCTCCTCTATTCCCGTATGGCCCAATAAGGCCCATATACTCCCCAGCGAATTCTCGTAACTCTCCGGTACTCCGAAAAATACCCGAATCACTCGGAACCTTTCCGAAGTCCGAATATAGTCGTCCAATATATCGATTTTTACGTCTCGACCATTTCGAGATTCCTCATAATGTCTCCGATCCCATCCGGGACTCCGAACTCCTTCGGTACATCAAAACTCATAAACTCATAATATAACTGTCATCGAAACCTTAAGCGTGCGGACCCTACGGGTTCGAGAACAATGTAGACATGACCGAGACACGTTTTCGCTCAATAACCAATAGCGGAACCTGGATGCTCATATTGGCTCCCACATATTCTACGAAGATCTTTATCTGTCAAACCGCATAACAACATATGTTGTTCCCTTTGTCATCGGTATGTTACTTGCCCGAGATTCAATCGTCGGTATCCAATACCTAGTTCAATCTCGTTACCGGCAAGTCTCTTTACTCATTACGTAATACATCATCTCACAACTAACTCATTAGTTACAATGCTTGCAAGGCTTATAGTGATGTGCATTATCGAGAGGGCCCAGAGATACCTCCCCGACAATCGGAGTGACAAAACCTAATCTCGAAATACGCCAACCCAACATGTACCTTTGGAGACACCTGTAGAGCTCCTTTATAATCACCCAGTTACGTTGTGACGTTTGGTAGCACACAAAGTGTTCCTCCGGTAAACGGGAGTTGCATAATCTCATAGTTACAGGAACATGTATAAGTCATGAAGAAAGCAATAGCAACATACTAAACGATCAAGTGCTAAGCTAACGGAATGGGTCAAGTCAATCACATCATTCTCCTAATGATGTGATCCCGTTAATCAAATGACAACTCTTTTGTCCATGGCTAGGAAACATAACCATCTTTGATAAACGAGCTAGTCAAGTAGAGGCATACTAGTGACACTATGTTTGTCTATGTATTCACACATGTATTATGTTTCCGGTTAATACAATTCTAGCATGAATAATAAACATTTATCATGATATAAGGAAATAAATAATAACTTTATTATTGCCTCTAGGGCATATTTCCTTCAGTCTCCCACTTGCACTAGAGTCAATAATCTAGTTCACATTGCCATGTGATTTAACACCAATATTCACATCTGTATGTGATTAATACCCATAGTTCACATCTTTATGTGACCAACACCCAAAGGGTTTACTAGAGTCAATAATCTAGTTCACATCTCTATGTGATTAACACCCAAAGAGTACTAAGGTATGATCATGTTTTGCTCTTGAGAGAAGTTTAGTCAACGGGTCTGTCACATTCAGAGCCGTATGTATTTTGCAAATATTCTATGTCTACAATGCTTTGCACGGAGCTACTCTAGCTAATTGCTCCCACTTTCAATATGTATCCAGATTGAGACTTAGAGTCATCTGGATTGGTGTAAAAGCTTGCACCGATGTAACTCTTTACGATGGGCTCTTTTATCACCTCCATAATCGAGAAATATTTCCTTAGTCCTTACTAAGGATATTCTTGACCAATGTCAAGTGATCTACTCCTATATCACTATTGTATTCCCTTACCAAATACAGAACAAGGTATACAATAGGTCTGGTACATAGCATAGCATACTTTATAGAACCTACGACTGATGCACAGGGAATGACTTTCATTCTCTTTCTATTTTCTGCTGTGGTCGGGATTTGAGTCTGACTCAATTTCATACCTTTGCAACACAGGCAAGAACTCTTTCTTTGACTGTTCTATTTTGAACTACTTCAAAATCTTGTCAAGGTATGTACTCAATGAAAATCTTGTCAAGCGTCTTGATCTATCTCAATAGATCTTGATGCTCAATATGTAACTAGCTTTACTGAGGTCTTTCTTTTAAAGAACTCCTTTCAAACACTCCTTTATGCTTTGCAGAATAATTCTACATTATTTCCGATCAACAATATGTCATTCACATATACTTATCAGAAATGATGTAGTGCTCCCACTCACTTTCTTGTAAATACATGCTTCACCGTAAGTCTGTACAAAACTATATGCTTTGATCAACTTACCAAAGCGTATATTCCAACTCTGAGATGCTTGCACTAGTCCATAGATAGATCGCTGGAGCTTGCACATTTTGTTAGCACCTTTAGGATTGACAAAACCTTCTGGTTGCATCATATACAACTCTTCTTTAAGAAAACCATTAAGGAATGCAGTTTTGACATCCATTTGCCAGATTTCATAAAATGTGGCAATTGCTAACATGATTCGGACAGACTTAAGCATCGATACGAGTTAGAAAATCTCATTGTATTCAACACCTTGAACTTGTCGAAAAACCTTTTTGTGACAAGTCGAGCTTTGTTGATAGTAACACTACTATCAACGTCCGTCTTCCTCTTGAAGATCCATTTATTTTCTATGGCTTGCCGATCATTGGGCAAGTCCACCAAAGTCCACACTTTGTTCTCATACATGGATCCTATCTCAGATTTCATGGCCTCCAGCCATTTTGCGGAATCTGGGCTCATCATCACTTCCTCATAGTTCATAGGTTTATCATGGTCTAGTAACATGACTTTCAGAACAGGATTACCGTACCACTCTGGTGCAGACCGTCCTCTGGAAGTACAAAGTTCTGTAGTAACTTGATCTGAAGTTTCATGATCATCATCATTAGCTTTCTCACTAATTGGTGTAGGAATCACTGGAACTGATTTCAGTGATGAACTATTTTCCAATTCGGGAGAAGGTACAAATTACCTCATCAAGTTCTACTTTCCTCCCACTCACTTCTTTCGAGAGAAACTCCTTCTCTAGAAAGGATCCATTTTTAGCAATGAATATCTTGCCTTCGGATCTGTGATAGAAGGTGTACCCAATAGTTTCCTTTGGGTATTCTATGAAGACGCACTTCTCCGATTTGGGTTTGAGCTTATTAGGATGAAACTTTTTCACATAAGCATCGCAACTCCAAACTTTAAGAAACGACAACTTGGGTTTCTTGCTAAACCACAGTTCACATAGTGTCGTCTCAACGGATTTAGATGGTGCCCCTTTAACGTGAATGCAGCTGTCTCTAATGCATAACCCCAAGACGATAATGGTAAATCAATAAGAGACACCATAGATCGCACCATATCCAATAAAGTGCGGTTACGACGTTCGGACACACCATAACATTTGTGGTGTTCCAGGTGGCGTGAGCTGTGAAACTATTCCACATTGTTTTAATTGAAGACCAAAGTCGTCTCAAATATTCGTCTCCGCGATCAGATTGCAGAAACTTTATTTTCTTGTTACGATGATTTTTCCACTTCACTCTAAAATTCTTTGAACCTTTCAACTATTTCAGACTTATGTTTCATCAAGTAGATATACCCATATCTTCTCAAATCATCTTATGAAGGTCAGAAAATAATGATACTTGCCACGAGCATCAACACTCATTGGATCACATACATCGGTATGTATTATTTCCAATAAGTCAGTAGCTTGTTCCATTGTTCCGGAGAACGGAGTTTTAGTCATCTTGCCCAAAAGGCACGGTTCGCAAGCATCAAATGATTCATAACCAAGTGATTCCGAAAATCCATCTTTATGGAGTTTCTTCATGCGCTTTACACTGATATGACCCAAACGGCAGTGCCACAAATAAGTTGCACTATCATTATTAACTTTGCATCTTTTGGCATCAATATTATGAATATGTGTATCACTATGATCGAGATCCAACAAACTATTTTCATTGGGTGTATGACCATTGAAGGTTTTATTCATTTAAAAAGAACAACAATTATTCTCTGACTTTAAATAAATAACCGTATTGCAATAAACATGATCAAATCATATTCATGCTCAACGCAAACGCCAAATAACATTTATTTAGGTTTAACACTAATCCCGAAAGTATAGGGAGTGTGCGATGATGATCTTATCAATCTTGGAACTACTTCCAACACTCATCGTTACTGCACCCTCAACTAGTCTCTGTTTATTATGTAACTCCTGTTTCGAGTTACTAATATTAGCAACCGAACAAGTATCAAATACTCAGGGGCTACTATAAACATTAGTAAGGCATACATCAATAACCTGTATATCAAATATACCCTTGTTCACTTTGCCATCCTTCTTATCCACCAAATATTCAGGGCATTTCCGCTTCCAGTGACCATTTCCTTTGTAGTGTAAGCACTCAGTTTCAGGCTTTGGTCCAGCTTTGGTCTTCTTCACGGGAGTGACAACTTGTCTGCCATTCTACTTGAAGTTTCCCTTTCTTTCCCTCTGCCCTTTTCTTGAAACTAGTGGTCTTGTCAATCATCAACACTTGATGCTCTTTCTTGATTTCTACCTTCGTCGATTTCAACATCACGAAGAGCTCGGGAATCGTTTTCGTCATCCCTTGCATACTATAGTTCATCATGAAGTTCTAGTAACTTAGTGATGGTGACTATAGAATTCTGTCAATCACTATCTTATCTGGAAGATTAACTCCCACTTGATTCAAGCGATTGAAGTACCTAGACAATCTGAGCACATGCTCACTAGTTGAGCGATTCTCCTCCATCTTTTAGCTATAGAACTTGTTGGAGACTTCATATCTCTCAACTCGGGTATTTGCTTGAAATATCAACTTCAATTTATGGAACATCTCATATGGTCCATGACATTCAAAACGTCCTTGAAGTCCCGATTCTAAGCCGTTAAGCATGGTGCACTAAACTATCAAGTAGTCATCGTATTGAGCTAGCCAAACGTTCATAACGTCTGCATCTACTCCTGCAATAGGTCTGTCACCTAGTGGTGCATTAAGGACATAATTCTTTTGTGCAGCAATGAGGATAAACCTCAGATCACGGATCCAATCCGCATCATTGCTACTAACATCTTTCAACACAATTTTCTCTAGGAACATATCAAAATAAACATATGAAAGCAACATTGCAAGCTATTGATCTACAACATAATTTGCAAAATACTACCAGGACTAAGTTCATGATAAATTTAAGTTCAATTAATCATATTACTAAAAAACTCCCACTTAGATAGACATCCCTCTAATCCTCTAAGTGATTACGTGATCCATATCAACTACACCATGTCCGATCGTCACGTGAGATGGAGTAGTTTCAACGGTGAACATCAATATGTTGATCATATCCACTATATGATTCACGCTCGACCTTTCGGTCTCCGTGTTCCGAGGCCATATCTGTTATATGCTAGGCTCGTCAAGTTTAACCTGAGTATTCCACGTGTGCAACTGTTTTGCACCCGTTGTATTTGAACGTAGAGCCTATCACACCCGATCATCACGTGGTGTCTCAGCACGAAGAACTTTCGCAACGGTGCATACTTAGGGAGAACACTTCTTGATAATTTTAGTGAGAGATCATCTTAAAATGCTACCGTCAATCAAAGCAAGATAAGATGCATAAAGGATAAACATCACATGCAATCAATATAAGTGATATGATATGGCCATCATCATCTTGTGCTTGTGATCTCCATCTTCGAAGCACCGTCATGATCACCATCGTCACCGGGCGACACCTTGATCTCCATCGTAGCATCGTTGTTGTTACGCCATCTATTGCTTCTACGACTATCGCTACCGCTTAGTGATAAAGTAAAGCAATTACAGGGCGTTTGCATTTCATACAATAAAGCGACAACCATATGGCTCCTGCCAGTTGCCGATAACTTCGGTTACAAAACATGATCATCTCAAACAATAAAATATAACATCACATCTTGACCATATCACATCACAACATGCCCTGCAAAAACAAGTTAGACGTCCTCTACTTTGTTGTTGCAAATTTTACGTGGCTGCTACGGGCTGAGCAAGAACCGTTCTTACCTACGCATCAAAACCACAACGATAGTTCGTCAAGTTGGTGCTGTTTTAACCTTCGCAAGGACCGGGCGTAGCCACACTCGATTCAGCTAAAGTGAGAGAGACAGACACCCGCCAGTCACCTTTAAGCACGAGTGCTCGTAACGGTGAAATCAGTCTCGCGTAAGCGTACGCGTAATGTCGGTCCGGGCCGCTTCATCTCACAATACCGCTGAGCCAAAGTATGACATGATGGTAAGCAGTATGACTTGTATCGCCCACAACTCACTTGTGTTCTACTCGTGCATATGACATCTACGCATAAAACCAGGCTCGGATGCCACTGTTGGGGAACGTAGTAATTTCAAAAGTTTCCTACGCACACGCAAGATCATGGTGACGTATAGCAACGAGAGGGGTGAGTGTTGTCTACATACCCTTGTAGACCGTAAGCGGAAGCGTTAGCACAACATGGTTGATGTAGTCGTACGTCTTCACGGCCCGACCAATCAAGCACCGAAACTACGGCACCTCCGAGTTCTAGCACACGTTCAGCTCGATGACGTCCCTCGAACTCCGATCCAGCCGAGTGTCGAGGGAGAGTTCCGTCATCACGACGGCATGGTGACGATCTTGATGTTCTACCGTCGCAGGGCTTCGCCTAAGCACCGCTATGATATTATCGAGGTGGACTATGGTGGAGGGGGGCACCGCACACGTCTAAGAGATCCAAGGGATCAATTGTTGTTGTGCCTAGAGGTGCCCCCTTGCCCCCGTATATAAAGGAGCAAGGGGGAGGGGGTCGGCCGGCCAAGAGGGGCGCGCCAGGAGGAGTCCTCCTCCCACCGGGAGTAGGACTCCCCCTTCCTTGTTGGAGTAGGAGAGAAGGAAAGAGGGGGAGAGGAGGAAGTAAAAGGGGGCTGCACCCCTTGTCCAATTCGGACCAGAGGGGGGCTGCGCACCTCCTTCCTTTCGGCCTCTCTCCGCTATTCCCGTATGGGCCAATAAGGCCCATATACTCCCCGGCGAATTCCCGTAACTCTCTGGTACTCCGAAAAATACCTGAATCACTCGGAACCTTTCCAAAGTCCGAATGTAGTCGTCCAATATATCAATTTTTACATCTCAACCATTTCGAGACTCTTCGTCATGTCCCCGATCTCATCTGGGACTCCGAACTCCTTCGGTACATCAAAACTCATAAACTCATAATATAACTGTCATCGAAACCTTAAGCGTGCGGACCCTATGGGTTCGAGAACAATGTAGACATGACCGAGACACGTTTCTAGTCAATAACCAATAGCGGAACCTGGATGCTCATATTGGCTCCCACATATTCTACGAAGATCTTTGTCGGTCAAACCGCATAACAACATACGTTGTTCCCTTTGTTATCGGTATGTTACTTGCCCGAGATTCGATCGTCGGTATCCAATACCTAGTTCAATCTCGTTATCGGCAAGTCTCTTTACTCACTACGTAATACATCATCTCGCAACTAACTCATTAGTTGCAATGCTTGCAAGGCTTATAGTGATGTGCATTACCGAGAGGGCCCAGAGATACCTCCCCGACAATCGGAGTGACAAAACCTAATCTTGAAATACGCCAACCCAACATGTAACTTTGGAGACACCTGTAGAGCTCCTTTATAATCACCCAGTTACGTTGTGACATTTGGTAGCACACAAAGTGTTCCTCCGGTAAACGGGAGTTGCATAATCTCATAGTTACAGGAACATGTATAAGTCATGAAGAAAGCAATAGCAACATACTAAATGATCAAGTGCTAAGCTAACAGAATGGGTCAAGTCAATCACATCATTCTCCTAATGATGTGATCCCGTTAATCAAATGACAACTCTTTTGTCCATGGCTAGGAAACATAACCATCTTTGATAAACGAGCTAGTCAAGTAGAGGCATACTAGTGACACTATGTTTGTCTATGTATTCACACATGTGTTACGTTTCCGGTTAATACAATTCTAGCATGAATAATAAACATTTATCATGATATAAGGAAATAAATAATAACTTTATTATTGCCTCTAGGGCATATTTCCTTCACCTCTTCTATGTGATAATGAAAGTGCCATCAATATTGCTGAGAATCCCAAAGATCATACCCGCACCAAGCACATTGATATTAGGTATCATTTCTTGAGAGATCATGTGGAAAAGGGTGACATTGATATTGCTCATGTTGGTATAGATATGCAACTTGCAGACATTTTCACCAAGCCATTGGATGAAGCAAGGTTTTGTCAACTTAGGCGTGAACTTGGTATCTTGGAGCTTGACAACATTATGTGAAATCTAGTACCCATCCATGCATTCACTTCATGTCTTGTGTAGATGTAGGCATATGTTTAGGGGGAGACACTCAACTTATGAGTACTCTCACCCTATATAATGCATAAATAAAACAAACACTCTCAAAGTTACCATGTTCTTCAAAATATGGTACTTTAAATGATGGATTAGTGTTATTGAGCCCAAGGACACTATCTTCGCGGCATCACGCCACTTATACTCACACATGGTGGCCTATTGGCCATCGACTCTCCTCGAAAGAGAGGATGTCCAATCATGTTTGGGGTTCTTATCATGTGTGTCTAGTTGCTCACCATGTGGTATCTTACATGTCTGATTGCCCATAGTATTTTGTCATATACCCATTCTTGTATTTTGGTTCCTCTAGATATTTCGTGTGCTATTTGCCAAAACTTTTGCTACCGGTCGTCCGACGGTTCTCGGACGTCCGATGACTCACATCGTCCTACCGTCCGATGTCATTCGGCTGTCCGCTTGCCTGTGCAAAAATCATGCACCGCCCAAATCACTCCCCAGGACTTGGACGACCGAGGTTCTCCGACCGTCCGTCGCCTGACACGTACACCGATGCCCAGACATCCGACCATGGTCGGTCGTCTGATGTAGTTTGCGGTACACATAAATACCTCGGGGTCGGGCTGAGCGTTTGCCCTATCCTATTTTCCCCTCCCCACGACTGAGTCCATCGCCGCGCCGCCTGGAGGGTGATTTTTCCCTCACCGTCGCCTGGGGGAGCTGCTTCACCGTGACCTCCCATCCTCTCTGTCGTCCCTCTTCCTGATCTGGTACCTCCTTCTGCTTTGTTCCTCGGTTCTCTCTCTCGTCTCCGTCACTCGTTCGTGCACACGATAGTGATCCCCTTTCTTTCTTGGATAATCTCATAGGTGAGGTTTGTCCCATGAGGGTGAAAATCAAGCACACCACTCACAAGGATGCCGGGGGTACCTATGCCGCGGTAATTTATGTCCTTTCGTTTTCAATTTTCATCATCTCCGTCTCCGTTCGTGCCAAGGGCTCACTATGTTTTGTCCATGTTCCTCTTCCCTTGGTTTTAGCCTCTCGTCATGGTGGTTCTGATGACTCTCAGGAGGAGTTGCGTCCATGCAAGCGTGCTGGAAAACGTGTTGTGATCATGGAGTCCTCCTCTTTCGAGGGTCTGACTATGAAGAAGAGATGGAGGAGGAGGAGCGTGGTGTGCAAGTAACATTTTTGTCCCGCCCCCCTAGTTCTCGCAGGGCCACTCACATGCCTGCTCCTCCTCCCGATCAGCCACATGCCGATGATCGCCACATACCCTTTGAGGCTCCTCACCTTCATGGGCGTATCCTCAAGGATTTCACCAAAGTGCACAAGCCTTCATATCTTAAGTTCCGGCGCGATGTTGATCAATTCGAGGTGGTTCAAGACTCTCTGGATCAATGGTTTCGCACAAAGATTCAGGTTGATATCTACACCTCTGTTGTCCTCCCAAAAAGTCTCTTCCTGCACCACTTCATTGACTTAGCTCATATTCGGAAACATCCACTGAAGTTTCCGGGTGCCATTGAGCTCATTGAGTCATCCAGTCTTGCTACTCTGTTTGCATTTCAGCATGATTTTAATCAGGCTGCTATCCATCAGTTTTATGCCACCTACTTCTTTGCTCCTAACAAGACCGTCACCTAGATGACCTCTGACACCGAGCTCACTGCCACATATGCTCAATTTTTCGCTGCTCTTGGGTTTCCGGATAGTGGATTCAAGATCCATAAAGATGACCCAAATCACAAACCCAAAGCGGTTAAGGCTTGTGGCTATCTTCTAAAGGAGCTTGATGAACTTACTGAGGAGGAAAAGATGAAGGATCTGAATCAAGTTTCTATTTGGAGATCTCCTTACTACATCATCTATCAATGTATCATTTGTACCATCTATCCTAAGATGGGTGACAAGGGATCTTGCAATAGTTATTGCATTGATCTTATGTCTCGCCTCCATGAGTCTCCCAAAGGCAAGATCAATGTTCCTCATTTCCTATGGCATGAAATCAGTCTTGCTAGCTTTCAGTATAAGTGTGCCTTTCCTCATGCTCCATTCATTCAGGCTCTTATTGAGAGTGTGGCTCCACTCTCCCTTGCCCGCACCCATGTGCATGAGAAGTGGATTATTCCTCCTCACATGGACAATGATTTTGCTCCAAAGGGTTCCTCCAAGTCTGCCCCTGCTCGTAGGTCTGCTGCTAGGTCTCATCCTACTACTGTCAGCTTGGTGTCCTTTGGGCGTTTTGCTCGTTTCATCGGCAAGGCTCACTCTGCCATGATGAAGGCATTCTCCTTCAACTGCACACACAACCATGATGTTGTCACTCACTTGATCACTTCCAAGAATGCCTTGAAGTCTCGTCTCCTTGACTCTGGGGCTACTGATGTGAGTGACGATGAGCGCCTTCAGGTGGCTCCTCCTTCTAACTTTGGTTTTCCTTCGGGGCCTAAGTGGGATGATTTCCTCGACGATGCTGGTGGTAGTGGAGCTCCTAATGATGATGACCTGTGATTGACTGTGGGTTCTCTCTGTCCCTTTTTGGGTAGTTGTTGCCAAGGGGGAGAACTAGTACTAGTTATCTATGTCATTCTTATGTTGAACCATTATACCTTGAGTGGGTGTATGACTTTATATCTATGACTTATGTTGTGATGTTGAACATGTTGAACCAGTATGTCCTATGAATGATGAGATACTATGATATTATGGTGATGTGCTTATATGATGATGGTTTTAATTGAGTTTTTGTGATATTTTTGCTCATATATTCTAGATGGTTGTCTCTGAGAGGGGGATCTCTCCATATAATGTTTGCAATAATTATGTTTGAGAGGGGGGGGGGGCTCTTAAATAAATGTGTCTTAAAGCATAGAGCAAGATTATTTCTTTTATGCTATGTGTATATTGTCATCAACACCTTTGGAGACACCTGTAGAGCACCTTTATAATCACCCATTTACGTTGTGACGTTTGGTAGCACGCAAAGTGTTCCTCTGGTATTCGGGAGTTGCATAATCTCATAGTCTGAGGAACTTGTATAAGTCATGAAGAAAGCAGTAGAAATGAAACTGTAACGATCACAATGCTAAGCTAACCGATGGGTCATGTCCATCACATCATTCTCCTAATGATGTGATCCCATTCATCAAATGACAATACATGTCTATGGTTAGGAAACTTAACCATCTTTGATTAACGAGCTAGTCAAGTAGAGGCATACTAGGGACAGTATGTTTTGTATGTATTCACACATGTACTAAGTTTCCGGTTAATACAATTCTAGCATGAATAATAAACATTTATCATGAATTAAGGAAATAAATAATAACTTTATTATTGCCTCTAGGGCATATTTCCTTCAGTCTCCCACTTGCACTAGAGTCAATAATCTAGATTTCATAGTAATGATTCTAACACCCATGGAGCTTTGGTGCTAATCATGTTTTGCTCGTGGAAGAGGCTTAGTAAACGGGTCTGCAACATTCAGATCTGTATGTATCTTGCAAATCTCTATGCCCCCCTCCGACACTTGATGACGGATGGAATTGAAGCGTATCTTGATGTGATTGGTTCTCTTGTGAAATCTGGATTCCTTTGCCAAGGCAATTGCACCAGTATTGTCACAAAAGATTTTCATTGGACCCGATGCACTAGGTATGACACCTAGATCGGATATGAACTCCTTCATCCAAACTCCTTCATTTGCTGCTTCCGAAGCAGCAATGTACTACACTTCACACGTAGATCCCGCCACGATGCTCTGTTTGGAACTGCACCAACTGACAACTCCTCCATTCAATAAAAATACGTATCTGGTTTTTTGAGGTATTTTGGGATGTTCTTGACCGCTGTCTAGTGCTCCACTCCGGAATTAATTTGGTACCTCCCTGATATGCTTATAGCAAGGCACACATCAGGTCTGGTACACAACATTGCATACATGATAGATCCTATGGCTGAAGCATAGGGAATGACTTTCATTTTCTCTCTATCTTCCTTCTGCAATGGTCGGGCATTGACTCAACTTCACACCTTGTAACATAGGCAAGAACCCTTTCTTTGACTGATCCATTTTGAACTTCTTCAAAACTTTATCAAGGTATGTGCTTTGTGAAAGTCCAATTAAGCATCTTGATCTATCTCTATAGATCTTGATGCCCAATATGTAAGCAGCTTCACCGAGGTCTTTCATAGAAAAACTCTTATTCAGGTATCCCTTTATGCTATCCAGAAATTCTATATCATTTCCAATCAACAATATGTCATCCACATATAATATCAGAAATGCTATAGAGCTCCCACTCAATTTCTTGTAAATACAGGCTTCTCCAAAAGTCCGTATAAAACCATATGCTTTGGTCACACTATCAATGCGTTTATTCCAACTCCGAGAGGCTTGCACCAGTCCATAAATGGATCGCTGGAGCTTGCACACTTTGTTAGCACTTTTTGGATCGACAAAACCTTCTGGTTGCATCATATACAACTCTTCTTCCAGAAATCCATTCAGGAATGCAGTTTTGACATCCATTTGCCAAATTTCATAATCATAAGATGCGGCAATTGCTAACATGATTCGGATAGACTTAAGCATCGCTATGGGTGAGAAAGTCTCATCGTAGTCAACTCCTTGAACTTGTCGAAAACCTTTTGCAACAAGTCAGGCTTTGTAAATAGTAACATTACCGTCTGCGTCGGTCTTCTTCTTAAAGATCCATTTATTTTCTATGGCTTGCTGATCATTGGGCAAGTCCACCAAAATCCACACTTTGTTCTCACACATGGATTCCATCTCAGATTTCATGGCCTCAAGCCATTTCGCGGAATCTGGGCTCATCATCGCTTCCTCATAGTTCGTAGGTTCATCATGATCTAGTAACATGACATCCAGAACAGGATTACCATCCCACTCTAGTGAGGATCTTACTCTGGAAGACCTACGAGGTTCGGTAGTAACTGGATCTGAAGTTTCATGATCATCATCATTAACTTCCTCACTAATTGGTGTAGGAATCACTATAACTGATTTCTGTGATGAACTACTTTCCAATAAGGGAGAAGGTACAATTACCTCATCAAGTTCTACTTTCCTCCCACTCACTTCTTTCAAGAGAAACTACTTCTCTAGAAAGGATCCATTCTTAGCAACAAAGATTTTGCCTTCGGATCTGTGATAGAAGGTGTACCCAACATTTTCCTTTGGGTATCCTATGAAGACACACTTCTCCGATTTGGGTTCGAGCTTATCAGGTTGAAGCTTTTTCACATAAGCATCGCAACCCCAAACTTTAAGAAATGACAACTTTGTTTTCTTGCCAAACCACAGTTCATAAGTGTAAGTGCATCTAGTGCCACCCCTAGTTGGTTTTGGAGTATTGATGACAAACTTGGTTGAGGGACTAATGTGTTTGTGAGAATTGCAGGATAACACAGGTAGTAGTCCCATATTGATTCGGTTTACCTACCAGAGATGACCCCTAAAAATGTGTGAAGACATTGAAGACAATGGTGGTCTGTGAAGATATTCACATTGAAGACTATGACAGGAGAAGACATCGCATGAAGACTATGGAGTGCTAAGACATAGCTGTTTTGTAGTTTCCTTTTCTTCTTTGTTGAGTCGTAGGAACCACCGCACTATTACGTGGGGTCCAAGTGAACAAAGTCAGAGTGACTGATGTGATGCTCAACCAAATCCTATGTCTTCGAGCAAAGACAATGAGAGCAAATCTTATCGAGAGCTGGATGAGTCAGCTTTGCTTGTAGCCCAAGCTAAGCTGCCGCGTGTGTTTGAAATCTGACCGTTGGACACGTGTCAGTTCCTTAGTCATCCAGGGTCATTTTGGACAAATCAGGTCGGGTTGCCTCCTGGCTATAAATGGCCCACCCCTACACCATAAATTGGTGGCTGCTCAGAGTTAGTGCATGGCTTTTGTCATTTGAGAGCAACCCACCTCTGAAGCCTTTGAGAGAGAAATCTTTGCATGGACAAAGCCCAAAATACCCGGAGCCAAAGAGTGTTAGGCATCACTGAAGTCCTTCTGTCTGCGTGATCTGAAGACTTATTACACTTGAGGACTGCGAATCCTCCAGCCGGTTAGGCGTCGCGTTCTGAGCATCCAAGAGTCATTGTGGATTGCCGGTGAACGAAGTCTGTGAAGGTTTGGAAGTCTCCCTTGAAGACTTACCAGAGTGATTGGGCGAGGACTAAGTGTTCTTAGCTCAAGGGGAATAAGGTGAAGACATGATCTTCTGAGTTGAATCTCAGCCTCCCTAACCAGACATACAGTTGTCACAGCAACTGGAACTGGTCCAACAATTCCCTTGTCCTCTTCGAGCAACTGGTTCTATCCTTCCTCTCTCACTTTACTTACAGTTTGTCTTTGCGAAGTCTTTGCCCATTTGCGTGATCTGATTGACTTCACTATGTGAAGACTGTTTACTGTTTGGCTTCATATGATCTTCCATCCTGATCTATACTACCTAGCTGCTGATAGTCTTCGTGCTTTCACTACATTGCTTACTTGACTATGGCTTGTCTAGTGTAGTCTACCTTCTGCTGCATATCAATTGGTTCATTTCTATTGTTTGTCTTCAAAGCACTCATGTTTTGAAGACATTCATAAAAATCAGCTATTCACCCCCTCTAGTCGAATACTAGCACTTTCAATTGGTATCAGAGCTAGGTGCTCCCTTGTTCTGTGTGATTCGGTTTAACCACCTGGAGTTTAGCTATGTCGACTGCAGGGATAATCAAGGTCTCCGCTGCGTGCCCTGTCTTTGATGGCACTGATTACCCCTACTGGGAGAATAAGATGTGCATGCATCTTGAAGCCATTGACGTTGATCTCTGGTATGTCGTCAAGAACGACATTCCCAAGGCCGGTGAAGGTGTTACTCCTGCTGATGTCAAGAAGTTCATCCAACTGGACTCAACTGCCAAGAACATCATCTGTGGTCATCTGACGAAAGGGCAGTATGGTCATGTGAGTGCTCTGGAAACTGCAAAGCTAGTCTGGGACTGGCTCTCCAAGGTCAACAAAGGCATCTCAACACAGAGAGATTCAAGGATCAGTGTTCTTCGCAATCTCTTCAACCGCTTCAAGAGAAATGACAATGAGAATATCCAGCTCACATTTGATCGCCTCACTGATATCACAAATGAGCTTCATGCACTCGGCGCCACTGAGATCACCAAGCATGAAATCATCAAGACACTTCTGAGATCTCTTGATTGCTCATTTGACACCCTGGCCCTGATGATTCAAGAGCGCTCTGACTTCAAGACTCTCAATCCGTCTGACATACTTGAGAGGCTCAACACACATGAGTTCCAGCTATCTGAGAAAAGAGATATCTATGGTCCCAACTATGGCCGTACTCGCGCTTTGAAGGCAAAGGTTGTCTCCTCATCTGAAGAAGAATCTGACTACAATTCTAGTGATCCTGAAGATATTGGAAAGGAGCTTGCTATGCTTGTGAAGAAGTTCCAGAAGTTCGCCAAGAAGAAAGACTTCAGAAAGTCTTCAAGATCCAACTCAAGAAATGATGAAGCTTCCTCTCGTGATCACAAGAAGAGAACCTGTCACAAGTGCAAGAAACCTGGTCACTACATCTCTGAGTGTCCATAGTGGGACAATGAGACAAAGAAGAAGAAGAAGAGCAAGGAATATGATTCCGATGACAAGAAGAAGAAGAAATCCTCAAAGTCTTCTTCCAAGTCTTCATCGAAGTCTTCATCACACAAGAAGAGCTCATCTAGCAAGGATCGTGCATTTGTTGGCAAGGAGATGGATTCAGAGGAGGAGTCTACATCTGAGGAGGTAGAAGTGGAGTCTGAAGAGGATTCTGATTCTAGAGTAGCAAGCCTGGCTCTAGCTTCTGCGTATGTCGCCAAGTCCATCTTCAACTCTGAAGACAATGGCCTCGTCACCAACGCTGATGCCAAGGATGAGGATGAATCTGCTCCCACCTACTACTGAATGGCACATGGTGCCAAGGTAAACTCACGCGATGCTTACTTTCAAACATCAAGTGAAGATGACTCTAAGTGTGAATCAAAACCTAGCTACAAGACACTTGCTAAAATTGCAACTGAACAACAGAATGCTATGGAACATATTCAAAAGCAGTTAGACAAAAGCGATGACCTGTTGGATGCAGAAATGACCCGAACTCAGTCCTTAATTGAAGATATTAAAAATCTTCATGTTAAGTACGAGGAACTTGAAAGTCGTCATGAATCACTCTCAACTTCTCATGTAAAGCTCTCCTATGATTATCTTCAAAGGAGGCAGGAGCTTGGGAAATTGAGATCGGCTCATGAAGATCTTCAAAAGGATAACGAGTCACTCCGCACTCAATAGATCAGTTCTGCTCAGGAAGGATTTGAACCACCATGTCTAAAATGTCTTGAGCATGGTAATGCTGTTTCTGTTGCTAAATGTTCAACTGCTACTACTGTTGCAATATCTTCAACTGCTAATGTGGAAACTAACCCCTCTGCTGAGGATACCACTACTATTGCTGATGAGAATGCCAGGTTGAAGTCATTGCTTGAGACAGGAATGTACAAAAGTCTCAAAGGGCATCAGACACTATGTGATGTCCTCGAAAAGAAGATTCTGAACCGAAACCCTAGGAAAGAGGGTGTTGGGTTTGAGAGGAAAATGAATGTTGATGGTTCTTTCTGGATGCCTGAGCAGTACCCCAAAACCACATGGGTTGCTGCTAAGGGACCTTCAGTGGACCCATCTACCTTATCTGGCTTCACTAGTGCTAACCCAATTATCATTGATGAATCCTTTGATGCAAACTATAAACTATTCAGGAATCAGAATGGTGAAGTGTTTGCCAGGTATATTGGTACTAACTACAGGAATGGACCACCTCTTAAGAAGATCTGGGTACCCAAAAGTTGTCTTGAAAGTCTTCCCGTGAATGTCATCATGACACCACCCGGGAAGAAGAAGAAAAATCCTGGGCCAAAGGCTTCATATGGTCTAAAGGATTCATACAGACAGAGGACTCACCTGAGTCACCCTAACGCCAATGTTTTGTAGAGAAACCATACCCAGACTTTTGAATATGAGCATGTTTCATGAAACTGCTATGTTCATAAGTCTAAGAACTTTTCTGCTTATTCTTATGAGTATTATTCACCTCCTGCAAGGCTATTTGCTAGGGCCCCAAAGACGAAGTTTTCAGATGCTGCACTTAGACTCATTGCTTCTAAGCCACCCCTGAAGATGTGGGTGGTTAAGAAAACTTAACTCTCTTTTGCAGGGAAAGGTCTCCAGCCGGAAATCAAAGGCGTCTGATGCTTATGCTGGGGACCTTAAACATCTTGTGGGACGCAAGATAAAGTGTCCAAATGGTCTTACTATGTATTTCGTCCCAGGATTCCTTGACAACCATTCTATTTATCCTAACCAAGATCTGAACTTTCATGTTCCGCTTGTTCGTCAAATGTTTCTGCTTCACAACTCTCTTGGTGAAGCCTATCCCCCAAACTGTACTGTAGGATATGACACCAAAGGCTTCAGAATGGATTATGGGTAGTGGCTGCACCAACCACATGAGTGGTGATCGAAGTTTTCTGATGGATTCAACCCTACACCCACCTGATAAAAGTCACATCACATTC
>NC_041393.1:404778211-404786144 GCF_002162155.2 Triticum dicoccoides
AAAAACTTAACCTTTTCCTTATTTTAGAGTTTGGCAGATTTTAGCTACTTTAGGACAAGTCAAGCAATCATCACACAATTCAAGCAAGCATGCAAAGAGTATATAGGCAGCGGAAATTAAAGCATGCAACTTGCAAGAATGTAAAGTGAAGGGTTTGGAGGATTCAAACGCAATTGGAGACACGGATGTTTTTGGCATGGTTCCGATAGGTGGTGCTATCGTACATCCATGTTGATGGAGACTTCAATCCACGAAGGGTAACGGTTGCGCGAGTCCATGGAGGGCTCCACCCACGAAGGGTCCACGAAGAAGCAACCTTGTCTATCCCACCATGGCCGTCGCCCACGAAGGACTTGCCTCACTAGCGGTAGATCTTCACGAAGTAGGCGATCTCCTTGCCCTTACAAACTCCTTGGTTCAACTCCACAATCTTGTCGGAGGCTCCCAAGTGACACCTAGCCAATCTAGGAGACACCACTCTCCAAGAAGTAACAAATGGTGCGTTGATGATGAACTCCTTGCTCTTGTGCTTCAAATGATAGTCTCCCCAACACTCAACTCTCTCTCATAGGTTTTGGATCTGGTGGAAAGAAGATTTGAGTGGAAAGCAACTTGGGGAAGTCTAGAGATCAAGATTCATATGGTAGGAATGGAATATCTTGGCCTCAACACATGAGTAGGTGGTTCTCTCTCAGAAATGGTAAGTTGGAAGTGTAGGTTCGTTCTGATGGCTCTCTCCACGAATGAAGAGGAGGTGGAGGGGTATATATAGCCTCCACACAAAATCTAACCGTTACACACAATTTACCAAACTCGGTGGGACCGAATCGTTAAACTCGGTCGGACTGATTTAGTAAACCTAGTGACCGTTAGTGATTTTCGGTGGGACTCACATGCATCTCGGTGAGACCGATTCGGTTAGGGTTAGGGCATAACGTAATCTCGGTAAGACCGATTACACAAACTCGGTGAAACCGATTTGGTAATAAGCTTTCCAGAGAGTTGGTCAGGTAAACTCGGTGGGAACGATTTGCTCTTTTCGGTGAGACCGAAATGTTACAAAAAGGAAACAGAGAGTGTACATTGCAATCTCGGTGGGACCGATCGCTCGCTTCGGTTAGACCAAAACGTTATGAAGGGAAACAGAGAGATTACAACCCCATCTTGGTGAGACCGAGATCCCTATCGATAAGACCGATTTGCTTAGGGTTTGTGGCAGTGGCTATGACTTTTGGAATCGGTGGCACCGGATAGGAAGAATCGGTGTGACCGATTTTGGCTTTGGTTTTGGTCATTTGTGGATGTAGGAAAGTAGTTGAGGGTTTTGGAGCATATCACTAAGCACATGAAGCAAGAGGCTCATTAAACAACACCTCATACCTTCTTGATAGTATTGGCTTTTCCTATAGACTCAATGTGATCTTGGATCACTAAAATGTAAAATGAAGAGTCTTGAGCTTTTGAGCTTGAGCCAATCCTTTGTCCTTAGTATTTTGAGGGATCCACTTTCATCATCCATGCCATGCCATTCATTGAGATTTCCTGAAATAATAGTCTTGGAATAGCATTAGCTCAATGAGCTATATGTTGTTATGAATTACCAAAACCACCTAGGGATAGTTGCACTTTCAATCTCCCCCTTTTTGGTAATTGATGACAACATATAGATCAAAGCTTCGACAAATGATAATAAGATTGAATAACGTCGTCGTTTTGAGAAGTATGTGATAAGCAAGAGCTCCCCCTAAATTTGTGCATGGGTTAAGATTTGCTTTGGACTGCAAATGCACAATGAATTAGGCTCATGGGTTACTCTTCCATGTCACATACATCTTGGTGGAGCGCTCAAAATAATAAACAATGAATACATGCACTCATCACCAAGCATAGTGAGTGATCACATAAGATAGATAGGATAATATCAAGCATGCATAAGTGTAGCTTATGATCAAACACATGATCATCAATGTCTCACAAGCATAGTATCTCAACCAAAAGCGAACAAAGTTTGAAAAACCACCAAATAAAGCAAGAGAGAATAAAAGCAACACTCTCTCTCTCTCGAAGCCTATGATCTATACATTTTTCTCCCCCTTTGGCAACAAGTTACCAAAAAGTTCATAGAAAATGCATAGTGCTAGATCGACTCTCAGGCTTGATCTTCTGGTGGTGGTGTCCTGATAGCTCCTTGGACGAAGGCTTTAGTTGAAGTAGAGGGTGCTGGAGTGGATGTTGGAGCTAGTTGCACTGGAACTGTAGGTGCTGTAGCTAGTGCTGAAGTTGTTGCTCTAGTGTCTGTCACTGGCACTGCAACTGACCTCTGGGCTGTAGGCACTCTGGCAAAAGCATCAGTGGTTGTCTTGCCCTTCCTCTCCTGCATGTCATCCTGCAGCTGCTCTACAACTGACTGAACTTCTGTGGCACATCAAACACATGCAACATGTTGATGGCATGCCCTCTGATCATGTTATGGTCACCAGACTTGGGCAACAGAGTGTGCCTTAGAATCCAATTGATGGTTGGCAACCCTGACAGCAGAAAGTGAACTGATCCAAACTTGTGAGTCTCTACTGCCTTGTCTGGAATCTCCTTGTGCATGTGAGCCATTGAATTGTGACCCAACTTCTTCTTTGCATAAATGTCCAGGTCATACTCATTTTCCTTGGGGGCATTTATCAGATTTGCCCATTCTTCAACAGTGGATTGGTACCTTGTACCTTCAGACATCCAAACAATTCTACCATCTGGGTAAAAATGTGCTGTGGAGTAGAACTGCATGATAAGCTCATCATTCTAGTTGGTGAACTTCTGTCCAACAAAATCAACAACTCCACAAGCAACAAAGCTTTCTTGCACTCCAGGATAGTGCTCTTCATTGTCCTTGATGTAGGTCCAGTCGACCCACCTCATGTCACAGACTATGGGCTTCTTGTCCAATAGAATTGTTTCATAAAAGTCCTGCTGTTCCTTTGTATGGAACCTGTAGTCAACAACAGTTCTTCTTCTTGAAGCATATGGATCTTCCATCCTCCACAGTCTCAGCCCTGAATCCTTCCTGATTCTCATGTCCTCAGCCACAGGATGGGCATCATTGTGGTCTGGTATCTTGGGCTTGAGCTTTCTTAGGACTTGACCTTCTTCATCTTCTTCTTCAGCAACATTGGGCACTGGGGCCTTGTTCTTCTCAGCAGCTGGAATACTCCTAGTATTCCTCTTTGGAACTTGCTTGGCCTTGGAGGCAGCTTTGGGTGCATCCTTGGGCTTGGATGTTGCAGCCCCTGATCTGATTGCATCTCCCATAAGCTTGGGTGCCTTAGGTGCTGGTGCAGCATCCTCTTCCTCTTCATCAGAATCCCTTCTCATTGAGGGCTTTCCAAGGACCTTGGCAGTTGTGGTTCTTTCTCTCTTCTTTTTCTTGTCTTGAGCCCCATCATCCTCTGACTCAATTTGGAATTTCATAGTCTCTCCAGTAGGAACTTTCTGAGGTTTGGATGATGTTTCTTTCCTTGCAGGTGCCTCTTTGGGTTGAGCCTGAGCTGGCACTTGAGTGGACTTTCTGGCATTTGGCATTGGTGTCCTCTTGGCAGGAACTTTCCTTTTCAGACCTGGTTTAGTGCTATGTGCAGAGCCATATTCCTTCTTGAGCACCACTTTCTTGGAAGTTGCCTCATCTTCCTCAGCTTTGTAATCTTCATCCTCTGAATCTGAAGTTCTTTTCCTCCTTTGCCTAGTTGCAGCCTTAGGCAAATTGCTAGGAGTATTTCTGCTCCCTTCATCTATAGTTGAGGGACTAGTGCCCTCACTCAAGTCCAACTGCTCTTCTGACCAGTTCTGGCTGTCACTCTGATCTGACATACTGCAAAAGCTGTCTGCTGACCCTGTGAAGAGTTATAGATGAGATAGAATAGATGAGCATCACAAAATGCAGAGATTTTTCCAAAAGAATGATTCAAAAGTTCAGTTTTAGTTTTCCATAGAAAGCATTTCGGATCAACCGATTTTCAAACTCGGTGACACCGAAGCAGTTTTGGAACCTAAACTGATGATCTCGGTTGGATCGAGTCTCAGTTCGGTGGCACCGAGACTGCTAGGGTTTCACAGAATCCTCAAATCGGTCGCACCGATTAGTAATTCTCGGTCAGACCGAGAGTCACTAGTGCAATGGCATAAGCCAAATTGGTGAGACCGAGTTTTTCAACTCGGTGGGTCCGAGATGGTTTCGGCGGAAACCTAACCCTAAAAATTTGAATCTCATCTAATCTACGGATTACTTTGGCTGGATAGAAGAGTTTCAATCGTGGCAAGATTTGATAAAAATACAATGTGCTAGGAATCAGACGTGGATAGCACAAGGATCAAGTCCATACCCTAACTTGGCGATGGACTTGCTACGGCGGCAACGATGGGGACGAAATCCGTTGACGGCGGCGGAGACCAGTGACAGGAGGCTACTGGCGATGAGGAGACGATCCAGAGACCACGATGGCAGAGCGAGCTGTTGCGCGGGCGAAGGGTTTCGGAGAAATTTCCAAAATTTTGCCCGTGGCTATATATAGCCCGACCCTGTCGGTGTGACCGAGTGGAACAACTCGGTGGCACCGAGATGCATAACTGTGTTCAGTTACAGCAAATCGGTGAGACCGAAAAGTTCAAATCGGTTGCACCGAGATTGAAAACTTAGATCAACTTGATGATCTCGGTAGGACCGAAATGGAGGAATCGGTCAGACCGAGAATCACAAAGAGGTTTTGGAAGTTTAAGTCTATGACGAATCGGGGACTCCGAGTGCTCCTCACACAGAGTGGTTCGAATCTGACTTGATCAAATTTTGTGATGTAGCATGAATAGAGTTTGAGATGAGAAAAGCATAGATAGCTAAAGAAGGTTCTTAGACATTCTTGTCCATCCACTTGGCAAAAAGAAAAGAAACCAAACAATCAAAACAACAAGTGGATGTCCTTGAATGAGTAAAATATGCACCAACATTCTCACACAATAAGATGGCAAATGAAATCTGTGGCAAAGCATGCACAACCAATTCTAGCATCTATCAAACAATTGGCGATGACTAGGTCATCTATATATGAGTATATTGACGTAGGAGTCAAATGAGAACATTTGATCATAGGTCATACTCATCGTTTAAGCTCAAGTGGGGTTACCACTTTTACATAATGCATTAATGTGTTCACACCATTAGAGTTGCTTTGACTCAATTCTTAGAGTTAAGCTCCCCTAGATGTGAGATCCCCCCTTAGTGGGATGAACTAACCTTGGGTTTTGTCGATGATGACTTCATGTAGGTGTTGAAGATGTAGATGCTCAATGTTGATGTAGATCATTTGGAGCTATCCTTTGGAGTGAGTTGCACTTTCAACTTACCTACATGGGTTAGTCCCACAAGGAACAAGCAAGAATATCCATAGACATAGAGTGATGCACACACAAGATGATGTCCATGAATTCATTGGGTTACCTTGTCCCTTGCCTTACCAACATGAGAGTTTGTGACTCCTTGAACTAGTGTAAGATGTGGAAGTTGATTGCACTTGTTCTTGCCAAAATTATATGAGTGAAGAATGTTGGCAGAGTCACCCTCAAGAACTCTCTAGTTCTTCTTCTTCGGGATCCACATCATCTTGATGGGAATCCTTGGAGTTGTAGTTGTACTTGATGAAGTAGAACTTGACGTAGTCTTGGGAACCCACTTGAACGAGGCTTTAGGTGCTTCTTCAAATGCATCAATCTCTTCTTGAAGCTTGTCCTTGCCTTTGTTCTTGTGGTCTTGTGGTGGAAGATCATGTTGAGCTTGTGTTCCCTTGAAGGAAGTAGGATCATACTTCTCTTGTTGAGGAACAAACTTTGTCTTGGGGTATTGATCTTCTTCCCACTCAACTCCATTGGCATTGAACTTTCGTTCAAAACCAACACCTTGATTCTTCCGGTGCCTTCCTTGCTTGTGTACAATTTCCTCGAATTGCTTACTCCCGGCAAGGCTCTTGTAAACACCTTTCTCTATAATTCCCTTCAACAAGCTATTTTCTTGCTCAAGTGTAACTTGGCTAAGAGAATCATTAGTGGAATCAAGAGAACTACTAGAAGCAACAATATTGGATTTGACATTATTATTGTTACTACTAGAGGAAGTATCTTTCTTGTACTTGTTACTAGACTTGACTTGAGGCATGTAAGTAGATAAGAGTAAACGCTTGGCAATGTAAGAAGAATTTTTCTTGCGGAGATCATCATTGATTGCTTTTAAGAACTCATGCTCTTGCTCAAGATTGAGCTTTTCAAAGCGTAACTTCTCATGAGCCCCTAAAAGTTCTCGATGATCTTCGTAAATAGTTTCATGAGCTAACTTAAGAGAGTTTAGTTCTTTAGTTAGAAGCTCAATCTTCTCCTTATCATTGTCATCCGTTTTATCTTGATTAGCATGATTAATTGATGTTTCATCATAGTATTCATCACTAGAGTTGTCAACAAGTAAATCATCATCCACAAGCAAGTCATCTTCATCACTATTGAAATCAACATACTCAGGATGTGTTACCTTTGGACCTTTGGCCATGAAGCATCTTCCAACACCTTCATTTGGTGAATCAAATATGTCGTAGGAGTTGGTTGACACAAGTGCTAGACCGGCAACACCTTCATCTTGAGTATATTCGGAGTCGGAGTGATAGCTTCTCTCGGAGTGATTGTCGGAGTCGGAGCCGGAAACCCATTCACCAACATGAGCTTGATGTCTTCGTTTTGTGTAGCTCCTTGATGACTTGTCCTTCCTTTCCGAATCCTTGCTTCTCCGTGAGGGTCTTCATTCATAACGATCATCTCTACTCCTCCTCTCTCTTGGTGGTGATTCTTCTCTTTTGCTCCTTCTTCTTGGAGAATCTTCCCTTCTTTTGTAGGGTGCCGTACACTCATTGGAATAGTGTCCGGGTCTCCCACAATTGTAGCAATTGTGCTCTCGACTAGAAGATCTCTTGTCATTGTAAGACCTTGACTTGGATCTTCTTTCCTTGCTTCTACTCTTGTAGAATTTGTTGAAGTTCTTCACTATTAAGCTCAATTCTTCATTGAAGGTTTGTTTCTCACTTGATGATGTGGGGGCTTCACTTGAGGCTTTGTGAGCACCACTTGACTTGTTGTGAAGTTCCTCCTTATCCTTGAGTGACATCTCATGAGCAACAATTCTTCCAATGACTTTTGTTGGCTTGAGATCTTTGTAGTTTGGCATCATTTGAATCAATGTGCACACGGTATCATACTTTCCATCCAATGCTCTTAGGATTTTCTTGATGATGAATTTGTGGGTCATCTCTTCACTCCCTAAGCCGGCAATCTCATTTGTGATAAGAGCAAGCCTAGAGTACATTTCAGCGACACCTTCACCATCCTTCATTTTGAACTTGTCAAGCTGACTTTGGAGCACATCCAACTTGGATTCCTTGACGGACTCGGTACCTTCATGCATATCAATCAAAGTATCCCAAATTTCCTTTGCATTCTCAAGACGGCTAATTTTGTTGAATTCTTCGGGGCACAATGCCTTGAAGATGATATCACAAGATTGAGTGTTGTATTGCAGCATCTTCAATTCTTCCGCATTAGCTTCACGGTTCAGTTCTCTCCCATCAAAGAATTCACCTTGCAAGCCAATACAAATAATTGCCCAAACGGCGGGGTTATGTCCAAGAATATGCATTTTCATCTTATGCTTCCAACTAGCAAAATTAGTACCATCAAAGTAAGGACCTCTACGGTGATAATTTCCCTCGCTAGACGCCATACTCTCCTAGGTTGTGAAACCAAGGCTATGACCACCAAAAGCTATGGAAATCAAAGCAAATGGAGACCAAAGCTCTGATACCACTTGTAGGACCTTGAAGTATGTCTAGAGGGGGTGATTAGACTACTTGACCAATTAAAA